>NC_030425.2:29582500-29612500 GCF_001660625.3 Ictalurus punctatus
TTACTCTGTCATTGCAATAATTCTATAGCACACGTCACTTTTACTCTTCCATTGCAATAATTCTATAGCACACGTCACTTTTACTCTGTCATTGCAATAATTCTATAGCACACGTCACTTTTACTCTGTCATTGTAATAATTCTATAGCACACGTCACTTTTACTCTGTCATTGTAATAATTCTATAGCACACGTCACTTTTACTCTGTCATTGCAATAATTCTATAGCACACGTCACTTTTACTCTGTCATTGTAATAATTCTATAGCACACGTCACTTTTACTCTGTCACTGCGATAATTCTATAGCACACGTCACTTTTACTCTGTCACTGCAATAATTCTATAGCACACGTCACTTTTACTCTGTCATTGCAATAATTCTATAACACACGTCACTTTTACTCTGTCATTGCAATAATTCTATAGCACACGTCACTTTTACTCTGTCATTGCAATAATTCTATAGCACACGTCACTTTTACTCTGTCATTGTAATAATTCTATAGCACACATCACTTTTATTCTGTCATTGTAATAATTCTATAGCACACGTCACTTTTACTCTGTCATTGCAATAATTCTATAGCACACGTCACTTTTACTCTGTCATTGTAATAATTCTATAGCACACATCACTTTTATTCTGTCATTGTAATAATTCTATAGCACACGTCACTTTTACTCTGTCATTGCAATAATTCTATAACACACGTCACTTTTACTCTGTCATTGCAATAATTCTATAGCACGTCACTTTTACTCTGTCATTGTGATAATTCTATAGCACACGTCACTTTTACTCTGTCATTGCAATAATTCTATAACACACGTCACTTTTATTCTGCCACTGTAAAAATTCTATAGAACGTCACTTTTACTCTGTCATTACAATAATTCTATAGCACACGTCACTTTTACTCTGTCACTGAGATAATTCTATAGCACAAGTCACTTTTACTCTGTCATTACAATAATTCTATAGCACACATCACTTTTACTCTGTCATTGAAATAAATCTATAACACACGTCACTTTTACTCTGTCACTGCAATAATTCTGTAGCACACGTCACTTTTACTCTGTCATTGCAATAATTCTATAACACACGTCACTTTTACTCTGTCATTGAAATAATTCTATAGCACACGTCACTTTTACTCTGTCACTGCGATAATTCTATAGCACGTCACTTTTACTCTGTCATTGTAATAATTCTATAGCACATGTCACTTTTACTCTGTCATTACAATAATTCTATAACACACGTCACTTTTACTCTGTCATTGTAATAATTCTATAGCACGTCACTTTTACTCTTCCACTGCAATAATTCTATAGCACACGTCACTTTTACTCTGTCATTGCAATAATTCTATAGCACACGTCACTTTTACTCTTCCATTGCAATAATTCTATAGCACACGTCACTTTTACTCTGTCATTGCAATAATTCTATAGCACACGTCACTTTTACTCTGTCATTGTAATAATTCTATAGCACACGTCACTTTTACTCTGTCATTGTAATAATTCTATAGCACACGTCACTTTTACTCTGTCATTGCAATAATTCTATAGCACACGTCACTTTTACTCTGTCATTGTAATAATTCTATAGCACACGTCACTTTTACTCTGTCACTGCGATAATTCTATAGCACACGTCACTTTTACTCTGTCACTGCAATAATTCTATAGCACACGTCACTTTTACTCTGTCATTGCAATAATTCTATAACACACGTCACTTTTACTCTGTCATTGCAATAATTCTATAGCACACGTCACTTTTACTCTGTCATTGCAATAATTCTATAGCACACGTCACTTTTACTCTGTCATTGTAATAATTCTATAGCACACATCACTTTTATTCTGTCATTGTAATAATTCTATAGCACACGTCACTTTTACTCTGTCATTGTAATAATTCTATAGCACGCGTCACTTTTACTCTGTCATTGCAATAATTCTATAACACACGTCACTTTTACTCTGTCATTGCAATAATTCTATAGCACGTCACTTTTACTCTGTCATTGTGATAATTCTATAGCACACGTCACTTTTACTCTGTCATTGCAATAATTCTATAACACACGTCACTTTTATTCTGCCACTGTAAAAATTCTATAGAACGTCACTTTTACTCTGTCATTACAATAATTCTATAGCACACGTCACTTTTACTCTGTCACTGAGATAATTCTATAGCACAAGTCACTTTTACTCTGTCATTACAATAATTCTATAGCACACGTCACTTTTACTCTGTCATTACAATAATTCTATAGCACACGTCACTTTTACTCTGTCACTGAGATAATTCTATAGCACGTCACTTTTATGTCACTGTCTCATTTAATATCACAGCAGCATCTTATCTTTAATCTCCAAATATGTGTAAGTTCATTTCATTAAGTGTTCGTGGTGTCAACATTTATATCTGAGCCTCGTCACAAGCATTTCAATGCCCAGTGTATCCAGTGTAACTGCACAAATGACAAACCGACGTCTCTTGAATCACTGACTAAAACAAAATGGCCGCCCAGTGTGTTGTGCGTCATGGCGGTGACCCACCACTGGGTGTCGCTGTGATTTTTCTTCTCTACAGTGTTTCCCCCCGGCCCCCGCCCTCCCTCCCTCGCTTAGCGGACTGGTTAGTATTAATGTAGTGATGACGCGACACTGAGGAAGTTTAGCGGTGATGAAAGAGCACCTGCGGGCACCTGAAAAGACGTCTGCTCGAACTTCTAGCCGTAGGAAATAAACAAAGTAAGTGTCCGACAGTCTGTTTTCTTTGTTTTGGTGAGGGGGAGGGGTGATGTTTTATTGGATGTTTGACGTCATTGGCTCAGAGCTAACGAGCTAATCCGTTAAACTGATAAATGTATAGCTCGGCTACGGCTGGATTAACACTAGCGTACTAAGTAGTACACATAAACACGAGCAGCGCGCGGACGGGATATTTTCCTCCACGTACTGTTTAGTAGAGAAGGACGGAAGTGTGCTAGTGTACATCTACCATATGTTCTGTTTGTGAGGCAGTAGCAGCACTCAGGAGTTAAAGCGGTGTGTTAAACTGCTGTTAGCTGATGGAGAAGTCGATAATGAAACCGTGAAAGAAATTAAAAACAAGTCATAATAATAATAATAATAAGAAGAAGAAGAAGAACTAAGGTTTATATTAATAAGGTTTGTATGTAGACGTGTAGCCGGTAACAGAAGCAGCTGTTACTGTTAATCATTAACCTTCATTATGAAACACTGGGTCAGTAACTAATGTTAATATTTATTTACTTTTTTTTTCCCCAGATGTCATGGATTAAAGTTCTCACCGCTTGCCTTGTGCTCTCCAGCCTGCTGTTCAGCGCCCAGTCAGTGCCTATTAGTGTAGATAAAACTAAGGTCAGCGTGCCAGAAGAAAAGGTACAGGAACCGCCTCCAAGTGTGGTGAGTGTGGGGTTTCTGAAGCAAAAGGAATAAATAAGTACACGTTAAGTATCTTTGTCCAATACCAGTCACGGAACCAGAATTTGGACCCTGCGCTGGCTGATTTCCTGTCGTCCGGGCCTGGGAACAAGTCACGCCGACACCATCGTTCAGTCAAAGCTTCTTAGTTTAACGATACAGATCAACGATACGATATATATCTAATATACACACATGGAAATACTGAAAAGAACGATAAATGTCCATTGGAACAGGTCACAGAACATCTGTTACGTAGGTTCGAGTGATATAAAAACTGTAAGACTGGGTGAGGTTAGTAGGAATTCTAAAAATAGCACATTGCACGAATACAAAACTACAGACCTTCAGAATTGAGATGCGGAGATCAAGCCTGATGCTTCTCAGTAAATCGGAACATTCTCACGTTCGGTCTGTTTCTGGTGCCGTATTATCGTTATGACCTCACGCCGTGACCTCGTTATCGCAGCTACAGCGGTGTTTACCTGGAGAACGTGATCTCATTTCAGCGATTTTTTTTTTTTTTGAGATATCGCATAAAAGAAACAGCATATGAGAAAATAATCTCCAAAATGTGCATTAAAAAAAAAGTATTCGCTCGTTCAAGGACAGATTTATTATTATAATTTTTTTTTGTGTGTTAATCGATAAGAAGACGTGTGCGTAAACTACGATGGAAGCGCACTTACCGAGTAAATACCTCGATGCGCATCAACAAATCGTGTGATTGGATAATTGCTCAGAAGACTAAAAACGGCGGAGAGCGAGATGCGCCAGTTTCCACAAGGTTCCCCAGAAGTGTTCTCTTGAAGACGTGCGATGGAAACGGTGCTTTATTCGCAAATGTTCTATACGAACGCGCGTAAGTTAATGTACAGAAACATGGCTGCTGTGTCCGCTAACACCGTGTCTCAAATCGCTTCTTAAAGTTACTTTTAAAACACTTCTTTAAGTACCGTTGTTCTGGATTTTCTCGATTTAGTAAATTTTCCAGAAGGTACGGTGAAGGTTTTTGAATTGAGACACGGATCATGACAGCAGTCACGATGACAGCAGGAACTTTTTACAGAAAAGCTTTAAAGAAACTGCATGGAATCTCTAAACTTTACAGTTCGCTTCTGAAACCAGATGGACAGATCACCAGCTAGCACACCGAAGTGGAAATATATTTAAACAAATACGTGGATCCCTTTTCGGCAGGGTACTAAGAGAATCGAGCAAGGACGAGGGGGCGGGGCTAGAAACAGTGCGGGTTGTTGATTGGTTGAAAACAGTTTTCTCTCCTTCAGAAGCACCACTTTTGCGCTCGACTCAGATGGAGGAAAGTACCGGCGGTGTTCCAGGTCTCAGTGTTCATGTTAAAACAACGATTTTCACGATCATTTTATAGGAAATGATTATCATATGATGTCATTCCAGTGTGACTTCTTTATCTAAAATTGTACGTAAATAATATTTGAGCTCGAGACAATTTGAGCTGCAGTATTGACACGGAGCTGGTGTTAGCACAGAGTAAATAGAAAGTGTTTACTCGGCTATGAATGTGTCTTTAATGCTGTTAAAGAAATAATTCCCAAATAAAACGCTGGTGATGTTCAAACCTAAATTCTCCTCTCTCTCTCTCTCCTTTTTTTAAAAATTTTTTTTTTACTCTTTCCTTTTTAAGGACACTGGACTGCATTATGACCGCTATCTCAGGGAAGTTATTGATTTCCTCGAAAAAGACCAGCATTTTAGAGAAAAGCTGCACAACACGGACATGGAGGATATAAAGGTACAGTTATTTGATCCAGTTGTTCTGTAATAATCATAAATTACATGTTATGAGTTCTAATATACATTCTGATCAATTTCACTCTCCCAGCAAGGAAAACTGGCTAAAGAGCTGGACTTTGTGAGCCACCACGTCAGGACTAAACTCGACGAGTTAAAAAGACAAGAAGTGAGTCGCCTGAGGACGCTGATCCGAGCCAAGCAGGACATCGAAGGAGGGAACGGTACACAAACTGACCGTTATCATACAGTTGATATTAAAATGTGGGGTTGTTCTTTCTTTCTTCCTTTGTACAGTGTGATCAAATACCTGGATAAAAAGAATTGTGTTACAAGCACGAAGGAACTCTTAGGAACTCGGGACGGTCTTCCCAACCCCTGAGTTCAGCAAGCGACATCAAAACTAAATGTCCACGCTCAGCATCAGCAGCATATATATATTACACAGTTGCAATCAGAATGATTCAACCCCCAGTGCAAATCAGGCTTATTGTCAAAATGTACAGACTTTCAGCTGTTTGTGATGAACAGATCAAACAAAAGCAATTGAAATAGTTCAATGAACGCTTCAACCGGTTTCCCCAAATTCAACCGAAAAGGCGACTTATAATGACTTCTCCAGTTTCAAAATGATTCACCCCCTTGAATAGAATCCCTCACAACAGCACAAATATGCAAAACAGATGTCTGAAGCACACCTGATACAAGTAATCAAGAGCTTCATTAGCTGCAGCAGGCGTGCTTGAGCTGGAACACATGAAACACCTGAACTGACTCGGGGTAGAAGATATATGAAATACCCGGACGGGGCAGAAAAAGGAAGCTATCGACGGCTGCAAGCAGATTTATGAGAAGGCAGGTTGTGAAAAACCCTCGAGTGACTGTAAAAGACCTGCAGCGAGACCTGGTGTAACAGGCGCTGAGGTTTCAGTGAGCACAGTAAGGAGCGTACTAAACGCAGAAGGTTCCCTTGCCAGAACTCCAAGAGGTTCGCCACTACTGACCCAAAAGCACAAGAAAAGTCTCAGAATCATATAAATAATCCACAGAAGTTTTGGGATTGTGTTCTGTGGAGCGATGAAACAAAACTGGAACTTTTCAGCACGACGGATCGGCGGTACGTCTGGAGGAAGAAGAATGAAGAAAGAACACTCTGTCCACAGTCGAGCATGGTGGAGGCTCGGTGATGCTCTGCGGCTGCTTTACATCCTCTGGCACTGGAAATGTGCAGCGTGTGGAAGATGAGATGGATTCATTGAAGTATCAGGAAATCCCAGGAGAAAACATCATGCCGTCTGTGAGGAAGCTGAAGCTTGAGTGTCACTGGACCTTCCAACAGGACAATGATCCCAAGCGTACCTCAAATTCCAAAGAAGGCTTGGTTGCAGAAGTCGTCCTGGAAGATTCTACAGGGCCATCACAGTCACCTGACTTGCTCCCCATAGAAGATCTCTGGTGGGATCTGAAGAAGACGGTCGCAGCACGCAAACCCAAGAATATTACTGACCTGGAGGCCACTGCTCATGAGGAACGGGAGAAGAATCCTCAGGAACGCTGCAGAAGCTCTGCATCTCATTTTCAGCAGGTCATAACAGCAAAAGGAGCTCTACTGAGTACTAATGATGATTGCCATGAAGGGGTTGAATCATTTTGAAACTGGAGGAATCATTACAAGTTGCATTTTCAGTTGAATTTGGGGAAAACACTTTAAGAATTCGTCGTGTCGAACTATTTCAATTGCTTTTGTTTGATTTGTTCGTTGAAAACAGTCTGTGGGCATTTTCTCACTTGGTAGCGCGAACGCACAGAGGTCAGAAATTACATCGATCGATTGATTTGAATATTTTTATCCTGTGTGTTGTGCAGGTGTAGTCGTGGACCATCAGGCTTTACTGAAGCAGTTTGAGTATCTGAACCACATGAACCCACACACGTTTGAGGTGGACGATCTGGACAGACTCATCAAATCCGTAAGTTCATCTTTTGTGCTGCTTTAACTCCAGTCTCCTGATGTAAGTTTGTGCTTGAACACTTGCAGTCAGTGTTCCAGTTCATCCCAGAGGTGTTCAGTAGGGTCGAGGTCAGGGTTCTGTGCAGGACAGCAGAGTTCTTCCAACCGTAACGCACCAGGTCTTCATGGAGCTCGCTTTGTGCACATTGTGAAGGGAAATTGTAATGCTGCAGCATACCGAGACGTAAACTGGGAATAGTTTATGGAAGAACCTTTTTATATGGGTGGGAAGGTCAGGGGTGCACATACTTTTGGTCACGTAGCGTATTTTTGTCCAGGCCACGAAGGATTTGGAGAATTACGACAAAGAACGTCACGAGGAGTTCAAGAGGTACGAAATGATGAAGGAGCACGAGCGTCGCGAGCACCTGAAGACCCTGGACGAGGAGGGCAGGAAGAAAGAAGAGGAGCATTACGAAGAGATGAAGAAGAAGCACGCCGATCACCCGAAAATCAATCATCCTGTACGTTCCAGCACGGCTTCACCGTTCCTTTAAGCCAGCTCTAAGCTCCGTGTTTGAGATTTCCTCTTAGCGTGGCGCGTGTTTTGGTTTTTCAGGGCAGTCAGAATCAGCTGAAGGAGGTGTGGGAGGAGGCGGACGGTCTCGACCCCGACGATTTCGACCCCAAAACGTTCTTCAACCTGCACGGTAACCTTTTTCGTTTTCGCCGAAACTTCTCAAAGGATGAAAGGATGACCTTTCGTTTTAATTTGTGATTTTTTTTTTTTTTTAAAATCTCGATCTGTGCTTCTCGCGTATTCCAGATACAAACGGAGACGGCTTCTTCGACGAGCAGGAACTGGAGGCGTTGTTTACTAAAGAGGTACGCATCTGTATATAAAAAAAAAAAAAACATTTATAAAACAATTTGTAATCAAATCTAATCTGGAAAGAAACAAACCCTCGCTTGCAGCTGGAGAAGATCTACGATCCTGCCAACGAGGAGGACGACATGGTGGAGATGGAGGAGGAGCGGTTACGCATGAGGGAGCACGTCATGAACGAGGTGAATTTCTACATCTTTCAGTGTTCACGAATATGCGAATTAGGACACGCCTATCATCATCCTAGAATCTTCACCGTAATTGGTCCGGAGCTGTGATAACTCCGCCCACAAATCAGTGGACACTTTACAGTCATTTCTTCTTCTGAAACAGGTCGACATGGACAAGGACCGTCTGGTATCGTTAGGCGAGTTCTTGATCGCTACGAAGAAGAAGGAATTCCTGGAGCCGGACAGCTGGGAGGTGAGGGAGATGTTGCTGCGCTGTCGGGTCGTTAGGATCCCGCTATTCTCGAGTAGTAACGAAGCTTAATTCCTCTGTGGTGCGTGATTGATTGATTTATTTTATTACAGACTCTTGAGCAGAACCAGGCGTACACCGAGGAGGAGATGCGCGAGTTTGAGGAACATCTCACCAGGCAGGAGCAGGATCTGAACCAGAAAACGGCCGAACTGCAGAAGCAGCGAGACGAGCTGGAGAGACAGCAGGAGCAGCTCAACGCACAGAAGATAGAACTCCAACAAGTAGGATCAAAAATCAGAACTCCGTGTAGAGCGTCTCACCGTTTCATTCGTCTCGTAGTGTGGATTGAACTCCGACGCGTCTCGGCGTAGCTACTAATCCAATTACGTTAATATGCAAATGAGCTCATTCAGGTTTTTAGCAGTTTTATAAATAACATGGCTGCCATCGGGAGGAGTTTTGGACAGACGGATGCATTTACATGTTTATCATTTTAAATGTTTTAAATCAGTCCTGGGTGGAAACCATCTAATTAAAGATATACAGGTGGAGCTAGAAAAAAAAAATTAATATTGTGGGAAAGTTCTTTTTTTTTTTTCCTGTAATTTCATTCAAAAAGTGGAACTTTTCTAGATTCGTTACGCATAAAATGAAATATTTTGAGGCTTTTTTTGTTTTTGTTTTTGTTTGTTTGTTTGTTTGTTTTAATCGCGATGATGACGGATTACAGCTCACGGGAATCAAAACTCCAGCATCTCAAATTATTCGAATAAAGAATTTATAATACAGAAATGTGGACCCTGTGAACAGGGTGTTAATTTATGCGCTGATACTCGGTCGGGGTTTTAATCCTTGTGCAGGAATGACCGCATCGGTGCGGCGCGGCGTGGAGGCGATCAGCCTGAGGCACTGCTGAGGTGTTCTGGAGGTCCAGGTTGCTTTGATAGCGGTCTTCAGCTTGTCTGTATCGTCGGGATGGCGTCTCTCGTAGATTCTCTATGGGGTTCGGGTCAGGCGAGTCGGCTGGACGATCGAGCACAGTAACACCACGGTCACAAACCAGTTACTAGAAGTTTTGGCACTGTGGCAGGTGCAGAGTCCTGCTGGAAAAGGAGATCAGCATCTCCATAAAGCTCGTCAGCAGATGGAAGCATGAAGTGATCTAAAATCTCCTGGTAGATGCTGCAGTGACTCTCGACTTGAGAAAACACACTGGACCGACACCAGCAGATGACACGGCAACCCAAATCATCACTGACTGTGGGAACTTCACA
This sequence comes from Ictalurus punctatus, assembly GCF_001660625.3. Taxonomy (NCBI): domain Eukaryota; kingdom Metazoa; phylum Chordata; class Actinopteri; order Siluriformes; family Ictaluridae; genus Ictalurus; species Ictalurus punctatus. The sequence continues at coordinate 29,592,281 of NC_030425.2, forward strand.
CTGGACTTCAAGCAGCTCGGATTCTGCTCCTCTCCACTCTTCCTCCAGACTCCGGAACCTTGATTTCCAAATGAAACGCAACGTTTATTTTCATCTTCCCCGTGATTGTGTGTGTACTGAACCAGACTGAGAGATTAAAGCCTCAGGAAACCTTCGCAGGTGTTTTAAGTTAATTCGCTGATTAGACTCTTCTCAGGTCGACATTTCTGCATTAATCCTTTATTCTAATATTCTGAGATACTGGATTTTTGATTTCCGTGAGCCGTAATACTCGAGATTCAGACAACAAAAGGCTTGAAATATTTCACTTCATGTGTAAAGAATCTAGAATATATGGAAGTTCCACATAAATGATTTATATGAAAGCATTATTATTATTATTGAGCTGGGTTTTTTTTTTCCTTCACAGGCAGTAGAGCACATGGAGCGTCTAAAAAACCAGAAGGTCGAGGCTCCACCTGAAGTTCACGGTATGATTTTAAAACATCTTTTATATTGATATAGATGGATATATTGGGGGGGGGGGGAGATCCCACCCAATCCAACAGGGAGGGGGAAACATCATCCAAATATTTTAATAAATCGGTTGGGTTCTTCAGGCAGGTGAGAACATGCTGCTCATACTCTGGTCCGAGACGCCGCCTCGGTCCTCTTCCAAGTCGGCTCCCGAGAGAAAATGATTCGACTCTGAATCAAATCGACTTGATGGCAGGAAGTGAATCAAACCTGTTTTTGACTGCAATATTATTTTTTTTTCTTCAAGTTACTAAACTGAGCTGCAGAAATGTCATGTCTTGTAGAGATTTGAGAAAATAAATGCTGGATGTGACAATGTTTAGATAATGATATTTAAATAAATTATTCACAATCTAAAGAATCAATTTCAATTCAATGATTCAGACTCTGGCCACAGACTAATGTGTCTGAAATCTTCCTAGTTTTCATTTCTCCTTCGGTGGTGCATCAGATTACCTGCTCTACTCGAGCATTATTTTTGTAGGAGCACATGATTAGTAAATCAACTATCACATAATAATAATAATAATTGCAAACACAATTTGAGTGACCCTGAAGGTGGAAAGTAGAGGAAAATAAAAACTGCTCCAGTTTCATGCGCGAGTCATGATTTACTAATTCTTATTACAGTTGAAGGTAACGAAGTCCCAGAATCCCCTAAAGACCATCAGCAGCCTCTAGCCGAACACCAGCCACTTCCTCCAGGACACCAGGAAGCTCCTGCAGCTCAGCAGGATTTGAGCCACAGTCAGTCTCTGTCTCAGGATTCCCACCCCAACATCATCCAGAACGTCCCACAACTACCGTAGATGAGAGACGGGTATCGGAGCTGGACTGTGCAGAACACACACACACACACCACTTCTCCAGGGTCTGGCGGTGAAGCGTAAGCACCACTCACCTCCATCTACGTCCTCGCGTTTCTGCTGCTCTCAACAGAAGTTTATTCAATCAAACATACGACTCTTTTTATTTTTTCCATTTTATTTGATAACGCTCCTCATGCTGGTTTGACTCGCCGTCAAGAGTTGTTTTGCACATTGTACAGGAAGAGATTGCAGTAACGGCACGACGTTCCATCTCAGTCAATTTTAATTGGGTTTGTTGTTTTTTTTAAAGTTCACAACTAGGCCAATTTAATACAAACAAGCGCCAGATATTTCAATACATTCAAAACATTTTAAGATTTCCCTCTGCTTGGGTGAAGGATTGTAAAAACAAGCCTTTGTTTTGAATTAATTCCCAGCCTTAATGACCCAAAGGGTAATATTCTGTATTACAAACTTAAATTCCAGTTCTTGTTTACTCCGTCGCTGTATTAACGTGCCCGTTTTACCAGGTGCGTCATTTTCTGCACAGAATAATAATAAAAGAAATGAATGTGTCCTCATTATATATAATTTTGTGTGCTGTTCTTATTAAAGTGGCCGAATGCACCCAGGAAGCTGGTTATACTGGTCATCATTGAGTAAAACACCAGCACTGTTAGTTAATCATGTGCTTATTTATTTTTCTCCAAAAAGATCCACCACAGTCACCACAGCTCTACTGAAAGACGTTTAATTCTACGAAGCACTCATCAGGTGGTCGTTAGTACGGTGCAGATTAAAGAAACACACATATTACATTACAGTACAGATCATACTTCACATTCTTTTTTTGGCTACGTTTGTGTATTATAGACGAACCGTCATCAAACCTGGTCCAATTTTAAACTCCGAAACAAATAAAAAGGCACAGACGTTCCTCCTTTACAGAATTAAGGCTATCGACAGCGTGCGATTGCATGACAAAGCTTTATAACATACAGCTTGAAGTTAGTTAGGAGTGGTATGGCTTGGGGTGTGGGTGTGTGTGTGTGTACCCAAACACCTTGCTACACGGACTGATGGAGATGGAGAGTAGTCTGGTGAGCGGGTTGCCGAGGACGAGGAAGGTGTTTAGGATCAGCTAGTCTGGACAGCAGCCATGGCGCTCATCCCTCGGCCGGGTTTGTACAGTCCGCCCCGTCCTGCAACACACACAAAAAGAATTCCTACGTGATCACGTGGTCCGAGTTCCCGTGGTCTTTCAAATCAAAAATCATGCATGTTGAGAATCTTTAAATGAATGGCATGCACAAGTTACATTTAAGTTTGAAAACAGGACTCACCTGGTTAAAGCAACTAAACACACGGGGCATTTTAGCAAAACGGATGAAGGTTTAAAATCCGAGCTACGCGCGGTGGAAGAGAAATCCCCCCCCCCAAAAAAAAATTTAAACAAGCTAGAGCCTCACAGGGGTATTAAACTCGCTCTGGGGTTTTGAAAAAAAGGTTTAGTGACTAATACGTTTTTGATTCGTGTCTGGGATTATTTCAGTTCCTTTGTATTTTTAGCATGTTTTGTCAGAAGCAAAGTTTATCGCTTTATATATATATATTTTTTTTTAAATCTGTTAATTATGGTCCCCAAAACAATTATAATTTAGACCAGGGATTCTATCTTCCATCAGACCGTCTGTTCGACACCACTGTGGTCAGTTTCAGAGTATTTCCAGAAGCCGGATGGAAATAAAGAGTGGAATGTGGTGATGTTGGATTTTGGAAAAATAACCAAAACTTTACTTTTTAAACCCACAACCAAAATCAGAAAAAAAATAATAAATAAATAATAATAATAATAATAATAATAAGTAGGTCTGTTTTAACATCAGTGTCGGGCCCCCCGGAATACAGCACGACAATAAACAGCACAAAAAAGACAGGAAAGCAAAGCTGTGGAAGTCTCGGGACGGGACGCCTAAGCCAGACAAGTCGACTGCAGTCCTTTATAAAAAGAATTAATAATTTTTTAAAAAAATACATTTTTAAGCAAAAGCCAGCACAATCGATCATCCCATTTCAGGCAGGTGTAAAGATTCCAGAGCACCAAAAAAGCCAAGGAGAAAAAGAGAAAAAGAAAAAAAAAAAAAAAAAAAAAAAAAAAAAAAAAAGCAGCAGACAAAGCAGGTAATGCAACACGTCTTTATTGAAACATTCTCTCAAGGAGCAACATGAGCATACAAAGGCCAGGGCTGCGGGAAGTTCTTCTAAATGAAATGTGGAAGAGAGAGACTCAGGACGATGTTGGAGATTATTTCAAACAAAACCCACTGGTGAGAACCACGGGGATAGGGATGGGGGAGGAAAAAAAATTAAAATAAAAAATAAAAAAAAAATCACCCCTCATGGATTGGATTAACAGTGGTGGTTCATTTTTTTGCATTTTATTTTATACAAAAAATAAATTAATGAAAATCTTTAAAGTTTTACATGAATATCTATTTGCTTTTTTTTTTTTTTTTTTTTTTTTTTTTTTTTTTAAACACAACCTCGCTGAAAAATCACAACACTGACCGTTTCAGCTCTGCACGTGTCTCTGTAAAATATCAAGGGCTACTTGATAAGCCAAAATAGAAACATACCACTGATGTCAAAGAAAGGGAGGGGGAGAGAGGGGGGGGGGGTTTAAAAGGGGGAAACAAAAAAAAAAACAAAAAAAAAAAAAAAAAAGAGGGGAAAAGGTTAAACCCATTCTCAGTAAATGAATGTTCGAGGTGGCTAAAGACAACTACGTCTTCTCAAAGCGTTTTAGGATCGCATCGCTTGGGCATTACCTCGAGAGCTACCTCGAGCTCCCTGGGCAGCTCCTCTCTTGAAGCTCTGCTGATATCCTTCCTGTTGGGAGAAGAAGGAAGTGAGAGGGGAGGGGACCGAGAAAGTGAGGAAAGTCAAGCTGAGGAGTTTACACAGACTAATTACACAGCTAGAGAGTTTCCAGATTCCAGCAATAACTCAAATCAACTTGGTTATAAAATCTGATTCAAGCAAAACTCAAAATCTACAAGATCAGATTTCTTTAACGATGCTTGGATTAATGACATTTTCCAGAATTTTAAACCAAGCAGCTTTTAAGTAGTTACAATATACACATGGAAATCCACGGGTTAGACGGCGTGTGGGGCGCGTACCCGCTGGTAGGTGCTGCTCGAGTAGTCCCGTGGAGTGCTGAACTGGGTTTGTCCATAACCAGTGTTGGGAGTGTTGGGAAAAGGAGCGCGATAGCCGTCATATCCACCTAGAAAGCGCAACAGAACTTTTAATAAATAAAATCAGGTTTGTGATATTGAAATTGCACAAGTGCTTTCTGTGGCTAAATCAAGCTTTAAAAAAAAAAAAAAAGGTTGCGAAATGTCCGAGCACAGTCGCTGCACATTAAGACACGCCCACAAGAGTCCATAAAGGTTAAACTGCTGAAAATGATGAACCAGTAAAGCCACTGCAGTGCTTCAACACACCAACTCCTTTCATAAGGTGCCATTACTTTTGTTCTGATTGAACGGCTAGGGTCTATTTGCCTTCGCTCCTTGAAGGCGTTAATACGAAACGCCCGAGTATCTCAAAACGTTCGATAAGTGACTGAAATGAGAGTTTTAAACTCGACAGCGTGCTTCGAAATAAAAACTCGTCGACAATTATACGAATCGATACACGCAAAAACTCAGGACAGAACTATTTCCCCCCACAACAAACAGCGAGTGTGAGAACAGAACGGACCTCTGAAGCCGTTGGATGGTCCGCGGTATCCGTTCATGGCCCCTCTGGCGTTCCGGGGACCTCCACGTGGCATGGCTCGGCTGCCGTAGAAAGACTGAGGCTGGCGCCCGAACCCCGCGCCCTGACCCGACGGCTGCTGGCTCATCGACTGGTGGCCCCCAGAGGAAGGAATCCCTTGGTCTTGAGAGTGGAACGCTCCGACAACTGAAGAAAACGCGAACACGAAAAGAAGTGGGGGAAGAAAAAGAAGGGGGAAAAAAAAAAAAAGTTAACACGAAAGCAAAGACTCTGGACTTGTTCTACGTCCTGATCTTACCATTACACAAGATTATTTACCTTTACTGATCTCACACTAATTAAGCACTTGGTGGTGTGTGCGCGCGCGCGTGTGTGTGTATATGTGTATGCGTACCTGACTGGAGAGGTTCCTGCTGAAGCTCCTGCTGCTCCACCGAGTGTGTAGGCTGGCTGCTGAAGCTCTGGGTGTAAGTGCTCTGATACTGACTCGACATCTTCTGAGACTCCAGCTCATTCGAGGGAGGAACTGGGGCGTTCAGATTGAACACCTGAGGACCAGATAAGACAAAAGAGCATTGAGAAGATCAAACCAGAGCCTTGCTCGCACACGCACGACAGACATCTACATCAAACACCTCTGAGAAATAGTTTATAAATGATTTTTATACATTATAAATAAATAATTCTTCAGTTAAATGCGTTCGTAAATAAACGAATCAGTAAAACTGACCCTCTGAGAGATGGGACTATATTTATTTAATAAATAAGGAACAACGTGTGGTTGTGTACAAAAATTCAATAATTCACCTAATCAAACAGGAAAATCAAAGTGATTAGATCCAGCGTTTATTTTCATTGGACGCGATTCGACCGGATTACCGTGAGGCGTTCTTACCGCTTGCATGGACTGGAATGGTGCGGCGTTGACGTTGATGCCACTGTGCAGGGGTTTCGAGACGGACTGAAAGGCCTGGGGTTGAGACGACGGGGCGGGGGGCTGCTCCGACGACAGGGGCATGGACACCTGGAACACGGACAACGGAGAAATCAATACGTGGACCGAGGGCAAACATCTCATCTCCACGGCTGCACGTGACGCTTTGGACTAAATACCTGGAGAGGGTCGATGGGGTCGGGCTGAGGCCGAGGGTCTGTGCTGTGAGGAGGCTGGTAGAGCGGCGGCGTAGAGGCGTACGCTTCGGTGGGAGGGGTCACCATCGGAACCTAAACAGCAGGGAAAGCATTTTAAAGGCCAATCTGTAAGGAACACTTTCCTTCCCCCTTCCTCCTCCAGGACCCGTTTACTTACTTGTGTGGGTTCTGGATGTACAGGAACTGTACTGTGTTGAGGGAGTCGGGTTTCTGTGTGAGCTGCACGAAAATCAAACACACAGCACTCTCATTTAGTCTCAAACACACAAGCGTGCACGGACCACTGACAAACGGCAGAAACAAAATGGCTGCCACATTACAGAATGACATCTTTTCTGATGCTAGCAGAGAAGGAAAAAAATATAAATAAATAAATAGATAGATAGATAGATAGATAGATAGAGTGTGCGTTATCATGCCGAGCGTTTTATATAAACCTGAAAAACACGACTCCGTTGTACCAGCTGCGTTGTGGAGCAAGTTTCCATCTTTACCTGGAGCGCAGACCATCTGTGCAGACTTCATAGGCTGAGCGGATACGATGGCGGGATCCAGAGACTGTCCGTCAAACTCCAGCATGGAGTCCTGCCAAAAAACATAAAAGGGAGGGAGAAAAAGAGATGTAGAAAGCACATGGAGCAAAAATAAATTTGCCAGTTTATGACCACGTGCCGAGCTGCTGACCTGCATGAAGTTGTAGGTGCCCTGCATCTGTGCCATGAGGTCCTGCACGGCCTGCTTCCTGACCAGCGGGTCAGCCGAGGCGGGAGAGAGGACGGGGGCGAGCGAGTGGGCCTCCGAGCTCACCAGAGCCGGGCTCATCGAGGAAGGAGGCTGCTGAGGCTGAGGAGGCTGCTGCTGCTGGAGGGAGCTTACGATCTGTACAGACACACATAAGTCAGTTAAACACTGACCGAAACATGTGACTAACACTAAGGGAGTCTTCACACTCGGCCTGAACAGATCCTGTAGATATAACTGAGCTCCATCACTCCTCTGAAACGCAATACAGCTCTCCAGCTAGTGGGTCTTCCGGATGCGTTCCGTGTGTGTGTGTGTGTGTGTGTGTGTGTGTGTGTGTGTGTGGTTATACTAGTATACATGTAGGCCTACACTATAGATTTAAGGATCTTGAGCTCACTGATCAGATGTTTGTGTCGAAGCCTTTCGCTCACAATTCTGCACCCTTCTTTGCTCTGAATATATACGATAACACGTTCCATCCCCTCCGCTAACCTCCGCCACCCTTTCCCTGCCACGATGAAAGTTCAAAACAGGAAGTAACATAGGAACTGAAGTAAAAATTGGGATCTCTGGAACACTAGCGCTCACAGACGTACCGACAACTTAAGTGTGAAAACGAGCTAGTGTACAGACCGAGATCTCACCTCGGGGCTTACGGCCCATTCCCCTCCTTGCTCTTTTTCAGGACTGGTGTTATAAGTGGCTTCTGGAATGAACTTTCGGTTTACAAACTGCAACAAAAGGGAGAATGTTAGGCACCGAGAAGAAACAGAAAAAAAATTAATAAATCAAGTAACACACGCCGCTACCAACCTCTGTTGCTTCCACTTCAATGGGCTCCGTGAATTCTTGAGTGACCGAACCTTCTGTTAAACAAAAGCAGGACCGTAAGATACCAGCACCAGACCCATTCATCATTACAGCCATACGTACGTGACGATTCATACCTGGCTCCGCCGGCTGCTCCTCACACTCCGCTGACTCGGCAGGGGCGGGAGCAGGTTGCTGCTGCTGCGGCGGCGGCGGCTGCTGCTGCTGCTGCTGCTGCTGCTCCTCCTCCTCTTCCTCACACACACCGTTCTGGTGTGAAGTTTGCGTCTGGTCGAAGTAACCGCTGAGCAGTACCTTGTCCAAAGTCTCCTTAAGGGCCTTGTCTACAAAACAGAAACGGGTCATGAGCACTTATAATGAATGGGCACCCCAAAACATTTCTAAAAATGAATAAATAGAGTCATTAGGGTTACTTGAAGTATTTTCCTATTCAAATAAGCCTCCCAGTTCTGCTTCAACATCTCCAGCCACACACTTCCAACTCAGAATTTGGATCCATCAAAGATCTTCACACACACACACACACAGTGAAACTGGCATTTAAAACCAAATCTTTCCAGGAAAAAACGAGTCCACTTCAAGTGAAAATTCCATGACTGCTTTCCTAGATGGCCACAATACAACAGAATGAGCGACCTAACAAGTTTTCAGCACTTGCAACGGTATGTTATGGAACCACATTAGGCCATTTTTCCACTGCAGGAATGTTTCGCAACCAAACTTCAGCTTCCTTTCCACAACAAAAGAAAAGGGCCACACTTGCGTCCCTACAAACCCTTTCAGTTTCAGTTCTGATTAATTCCAACCTGCCGACAGCAACGAGGAATAACGCGTCGTCTTGATTTACAGCCAAAGCAGACACTCGTAAAAACATTGGGCTTTGTTGTAGCTAGAGACGGACAGTTTTTAATATCGACACTGAATGAAAACATAGTAAAATATTGCTGAACTTGACCGACTGTTCCATGAAAACTTACTGCACTTTTTAAAAATGAAATAAACATTAATAATAATTTTTAAAAAAAACACTTCAAATAGCACGACAAAATGCGCAAGTGATGGTTTTTATTTCGCCTCTAGAGGCCGCTCTCATACTGTATAATGACAGCGGACGCAACCGGGAAAACCTACCAGCGAGGACTGCTGGAACTAGCGGTTATCTGCAACAATCAGTTATTGGTGCTGATTAATCAGCAAAACCGATCAACCTCTACATGTAGCCCCATTAGGTTACGGAGGAGTCGGGTGTGCGACGTCACTGTGGGTACCCTAAAACACCCCGGGAGTGACGTGACTTCACGACAGAGAAAAAAAAAATCATGTCTATGAATAAAAACCCAGGTGAAAAACAGTGGAGGTCACAGATGAACTGCTGAGGGAAAACTGCACGATCCAGTTTGTCCAAAACGTGAGAATGTTTTATATTAAGCGCTTCAAACAAACTGGTAATTGCATTAATGTGACTCCTCGTGTCAGACGCTGCGACAGATGTGTGCGCTGTTTAATGTGTTCCAGACGTGTTTTCTCCAGCGCAGAAGTGACTTGTTTACCTTTATATCCTTACCTGTAAATGTTAGAAATCCACGCTGTAGTGGGGTAATAACACGTCACTGCATATAAATGTAAGAAGTGCCACAAATTTACAGAGTAAAGTAACATGGTACTGTGTTCAAATGAGTGAAAGCGTGCGTTATTACAGAACACTCAACCTCTTACCAGTTAACACTTAGTTTCTGATTTATTCTTTAGCTGCTTTTTTTTTTTTTTTTTTTTTTAAAAACATAGTGATTTAACTTCTAAAGTTTTTTCCAACAGCTCATTAGGGTTAAAGTGTGGCTCGCTGTGTAAATGACCCTACCCAACCTTCAAGCCCACAGGCTTTAAGAGTGAGCCTTGGGCACGACGCCCAGCTGTGCTGAGTCAGGCCAATGAGTCGAGAACAGCTGGATCTCACCAGAGCTGAGCAGCGCCCCATTTCTTTACAGTCTACATAATGAACATCGTGCATTTTCCTCCGTACTTAAAAGGGACAGTTTGAGGACTTACACGTGGTTCCTGCCACAGCTTTGTCTCTTCCTTCCAGCAACTCCCACAAATGCACGGACGCCTCCTCGAACTGATCAGTCAGCCTGGAAGAGTGAAAGGAGCAGATAGATCAACCAACCAACCCGAGTGTGTTAATTTACTTCGGCGATGCGGAACGACATCCAAACGCACGTTTTATCCAGGTTTTGCTTTGAATATTTCTGGGGCGCCAGACATTAAGTAAAAAAGGAAATAACATGAAAATACAGTAATATATTTAATGTCCAGATCAGGTTTGGATTTAATAACTAGTTTATAAATTAATGGTTTTGTATTAGTATTTAACTATAGGAAGACGGGGCGAATTCGGTAAATAATCAGAAGCATCAGCTACAGTTATTTATTTATTTTATTGGTGGAATTTTAGCACTGAACGCTGTAACGAAGAGGAAACGCATCGTGCCTGATGTTGGGGTCCCTCTCAGGGCCGACCAGCTTGTAGAAGTCGTCGAGTCCCGTAAGCTCGGCTTCGGTGAGCAGAGGCCCGTCGGTCCCCCGTTCCACCTGCCTCAGCTCCTGCCTCACGCTCTCCTCGCCGAGCTGGTCCAGAACGTACTGAACCTCCAGCACAGCCTTCAGGCGCCGCTGCTCAGCCTCATCGCGCTTCAGCTGCTCCCGCCGCGCCGTCTTCTTCACCGCCTTCTGGATCTGAACGGCGGGGAAAAAAAGGGAAGAGGAAAAGAAAAAAAAAAAAAAATGGTTAGGCACGGAGAGGCTTGTGTGGCAAAATACGATCGATGAAGACAGAAACTACACGGAACCTCGACGTTTAAAGACGAGAAGCTCTTCAGAAGCTCCCGGGCAAACTCCAAGTTGTGTGCCACCTCCTGAGCTTTGGACAAAGCGTCCTAAAATAAATACATAAAACCAGAAATCAATATGCAAGGCGTTAATACAGACATTATGCTGAGAGAAAAGTTATAAACATTGCTGTTTTTTTGGGGTGTTTTTAATAGGCGCCACACTCTGGCACGTTATTTAAATCAGTGCTGCGTTTCGAATAAAACTTATAACTTGGACCTTTCATTGCTATCTGTCCAACATTAGACCTGTTATTCGAGTCTGATCTCTCACACACACGAAGCCCAAACACATGCTAGCTCCAGGCCAAAATCCTTTCAACCCTGCAGTGCTGACCAGATCAGACCCATCAGGCAGGAAATGCTCAATGACATTTCCCAACAAAGCATCACGCACTATCGGCGAAACGTGGTAAAGCTGCCAATCCGATTATGGGCGTGGCCTGTGCAGAGGCTTTTAATCCTGACCAGAATGATCATCTCATTCTAAATAGGAGCAGGCAAGAAGGTAAAAACTAATAAATAAATAAATTATATTCCTCACACGGTCACTCCGAGTAGCGATGAAAGTAGGGAGTGCGTTATTTTTGTACAACATATCTTTGAACCTTGGTTTATATTAATCTGCTCTTTATCGTTTCTATAGTAACAGCTCATACGCAGAGATACGGACCACAATGTAAAAGTAACTTTTTTTTTTTTTTTTTAAATTTAATATGATGTTAAAGATGTTTAACAAAGTAAGACGCATCATCGCGGATGGCGAGAGACCCAGATGTGGATTATCCCGATTATACCAGGGTTATTGATGTTTGCGCTGATGTTTGAGGTCAAGTAAATAATGAACAAAGCTTAAACTAAAACACAAGGATACAAACCAGCTGATCCTGATTTAGCCGCTCTCCTTTGCTCTTCCGTGTCTTGTAGTCTTCCAGCTTGGACTTAAAAGAAAAAGAAAAAAAAAAGAGAGAAATAGATTAATTAGCGCTCGCATTGGTCACTAAACATCACAACTCATCACCGACCGTGTGGCATATTTAAAGTAAACTGTGACCTCATCTATGCTTTCTAATCGTTAAAATTACTCGTAAAGTGTTTGTTACAGACGACCTCTCTTACGGCATCTTTTACATTTTATATATAGAGGAAGGGGGCGGGGCTTCCAGTTAAATACCGGGTGCCGTTTTTGGTTGTTTTGTTTTCGTCTCATCACACCCCCCATCTCCTCACAGCCGCTCTCATTCTCTCCGTCCGTCAGGTTACAACGCCAACCGTTACGCTCCCGTTGTACGCGATACATCTAAAAGTATGTGCACCCATGACCATCACACCTATATGATTTTATCGAGCATCTCGTTCCAGATTCATTCCCCCTACGCTGGTAGGATGCTCTTAATTTCATTGTACCTGTGTATAGTGACAATAAAAGGCATTCATTCATATGGTGAGGATGTGTGTTCATTCAGCTCCATTAGCGCGTTAGTGAGGTCGAGGTCTGGCGCTGGTGTCCGGACGTCGAGGAACGCCCCAGATCATCGCAAAGGTGTTCAGTGGGGTTGAGGTCATGGCTGTGTGCAGGACACTACAGTTCTCCGACCTTCTTTCAGTCTCTGCACACTACGTCTTCATGGAGCTCGCACTCTTCGTGCGCTTTGCGTCTTTTGTAAAAAGACGTTCTGTACGATCGTGTGCATCTAACTTTACAGGAAGAGTGTGTGGAAGAACCTCATACGGGTGTGACGGTCAGGTGACCGCATACTTCCAGCGGTATAACGTATTTAACATCCGACAACCAGAAGGACGGATACCTTTCTCTTCTCCATGTTGCGGACCTTCTTCTCGATGATGTTCAGCACTTGCTTCAGGGCCTCGGTAGGAGCCGAGACAGGAGCAGAGCCCAGCTCTGGACTGGAGGACTGAACAGCATAGTCACCAGTGGTTGCAGATGGCATCTGCGGAGAGAGCGCGAGAGAGACACAAGACATTATGCCATATATGTATCTGTATAAATAAATGATACAGAAATAAAGTGGAGTAGATTTGAAACTAGATAATAGTCCTCCCTCTCACCATGGTTTGTTGTATTGTTAAAATATTTCATTTGAGCTATATCAACGCATCGAACAGTCTATTTATTTATTAATTTATTCCACACAGCTATGGAGGAATGCTGTTGGAAATGGGTCAATGAAATGGACGAAAATGCTAACGCTAAAGCTCAGACACACTGGCCGGATCCTGCAGGGTGTCGGCCGGCTGATCTCATTACACCGCGCTACCGCCCCGCTCCAGTTCCATCACAACATCAACTAATCCGTTTTAATTATTAAAACGTTTTTTCGGCGTCTTGGATCTGCCATGAACCCCCTCCCTCCTTCCTTCTTCCTCGTCCTCGCTCCATCCTTTCTTCTCGGGTCGGTTGCTAAAACCATTGCTAGCTAGCATTAGCTCGAACCATCAAAGCCTACACAATTAGCGTGAGCTGGTCTGATCATGCTAATCACCTCGGCGGATGTATCGAATCGAATACGCTTCGGATGGGAATAAAACTCGGACGGTAAAATATTACACGCTGAAACAGAACGAAGTTTCATTTCATCGTTCGCGGTTAAGCTAGCTCGTGCTAACACTGGACTACGCTAGCTATACTAAACTGTGTTATGTTGTGCTATGCTAAATGCTAAATGCTAAGCTAGACGGCATGAACTCGACGTCGGCTCGAGCGGACTCGGCAAATTTATCGTTTATTCATCCTCCAGCATTATTCTTACCTTTACTTTCAATATTGAAAGAGATGTCAAACCTCTCTGTGTGTTTGAACGTTTATTTTTTTCGAATGTTGCTTGTTTTTTTTTTTGTTTTTTTGTTTTTATGGACAGTAGCTAAGCTAAACACGTTCCAGACCGTCGGCCTGCCCGGCAACTACAAAAATCGCATCTACCCAAGTGAAGGATTTATATGGCTGAATAAGGACCCCATGTGGGCTGACCTGGCTGCGCCTGACTTTATTTAATTACAGAAATATGTTTTAAAAATAAATACTTCCCGACCAAGACGTGTTCATTTTGCTTGGTGTTTCTTTTTTTTCATTTATGATTTGATTTATTGGAATATACCAAGCAACAGCGAAGTTTAATATAATTGAACAGGTGTTGAATTGAGGAAACGAACAGGCATTGGATTGAACACTTCTATAGAGATAACGTTTCCATCAAGATCCGATTACAATATAACATGGGCAGAGAGGAGAAACACCTAGCGTTTATATTTATATTTATATACACAGTAAGCTGCTAATAATGAAACTCAGTGCTGCAGCATTGTTTCATTTACCAACCCACTTTCCCTATAAGCTCTTTCCATTTCTCTTTCAACCATCACTCTTTCCTTTTCACTGAACATGACATTATTCCCCTCTAACAGCTGCAGTGTTACAGACATAATCATTTACCATTTAACAAAACTACTGTAACCACAGGTAGAGGTAGCCAAGACCCGCCTGATACAGCTAGCAAGAGTGTTTGTTTAACTTTCTTTTTTCTTTCTGTCTTTCTCGCCTTGTCATTATAAGCAGCTTTCTTTCTTTCTTTCTTCCTTCAATTTATCTGTATTTGTAGTGTTTATTTATTTATTTTAATTCTCAAATTATCTTTAGAATTTTTTCTATTTTTCTCTTACCTTAGTCTTTCTTTCATTCTTTTTTACCTTTTCTTTCATTCTCTGATTAATTTTATTTTGAGTTTAAAAAGCACTAACAAAAATTAATATAATCTGAGAATAAAAATTAATTTCTAATTAGTGCTTTCTTCATTTCTTTCTGTGTCTGCTTCTCTCACCTTAGTCTTTCTTTCTTTCCTTTTTTCTTTCTTTCTTTCTGTAGATCTTTATTATTTGTGTTTTCTTTCTTTCGATAGTTCTTTCTCATATTACCTTTATATTAAATGTTTATTTATTTATTTATTATCAGATTATCCTTTTTTATTAGTGCTTAATTTATTTGGGAAAAGAATTTAATTTTTTATATATATACATATTTATATTTTTGCTGCTGCTTTTTTTTCTTAATTTCTTTCTTTCTTTGTTTATTTCAGCTTAGTCTTTTTTCTTTCTTTCTCTGATTATTTTTATTTTCAGTGTTTATTTATTTTTTATTCTCAGATTATATTTATCATTTTTATTAGTGCTTTTTAATTTATTATATGATTTTTTATTAGTGCTTTCGTATTTTTTTCTGTCTCTTTCACTCACCTTAGTCTTACTCTCTCTCTCTCTCTCTCTCTCTCTCTCTCTCTCTCTCTCTCTCGTCCTGACACATGTAGTCTCACTTTCCTCCAGCAGAGGGCAGTAGAGGACTGTCCCTCCTGCAGCAGTGTTAAACAGTGTTTTATTATTCACTGTGTTGAGGATAAAATCATAATATTTGTCTCATTTCGGTTTTCATGAGCTTTTATGTGATAATAAAATGTTAGTATCAGTTTCTAAACCCGTGTGTAAATCTAAAATATCATCTTTCAGAAGCCGCAGCAGTTTACGTTCCTCAGAACCACCAGAGGAACATCAGAGTGGATCAATTCTAGCTGTTTTATTGAAATGTTTATATTCATCACGGCTCTGTGGCTGTTATATAAAATCTCAGAAGGATGATTTGTATGAGATGTTGGTGTATCTGTTTCATGGTTCGGTGGGGCGGTTGGCCCCCAGACTCACTCAGTCCTGCATTTAAAGTTCCTCAGTGTCACCGCAGAACTCAGAAGAGCGAGAGCACGTCTGGGTGATGAGTCTGGAGCTTATTCACTCTGACATGGAGGAGAGATCGCTTCACTTTCTCAGCCACTAAACACGTTTGGAGAAAAGACAAGCAGCAGAGACGCTGCCAATCCCTCGCTCTGTACAGAGGAACATGTACGGCTCTTTAAAGGGATGGAAATGATCATTATTATCAGCAGACGGGTGAACAAATGAAAATGACATCTGCATTAGAGTTTATTTACAAAACAGATCTTCATGTTAATGTCATGTCAATTAATTTATCAATAAAGTACAGTTGCAATCAAAATTATTCATCTGCCCATCGCAAATCAGGTTTACTGTCACAATTTACACACTTTCAGCTGTTTGCAGTGATTTTCTGCCCCGAGCCAGTTCAGGTGTTTCATGTGTTCCAGCTCAACCACGCCTGCTGCAGCTAATGAAGCTCTTGATTAGTTTATATCAGGTGTGCTTGAGACAACACCTGTTCTGCATATTTGTGCGGGATTCTATTCAGGGGGGTAAATAATTATGAAGCTGGAGAAGTCATTATAAGTTGTAATTTCGGTTGAATTTGGGGAAACCGCTTTAAGCGTTCGTCGTGTCGAACTATTTCACTCGCCTTTGTTTGATTTGTTCATCGCAAACAGCTGAAAATCTGTACATTTTCACAATAAACCTGATTTGCGATAGGGGGGGGGGGGGGGGATAATTTTGATTGCAACCGTATAAACCAAATTCTTTCTTTCTTTCTTTCTTTTTTATTTCTTTCTTTCTTTCCTTCTACCTTCTGTTCTTTTTTCCTTTCCTTCCTTCTTTCTTTCTTTCTTTCCTCCTTTCCTTCTGTTCCTTCCTTCCTTTCTTACTTTTTTCTTTCTTACTTTCTTTCCTTCTGCTCTTCAGAAGGAACGATATCGCGTTGTGGTGGAGGAGCTCGGAGTGTGTCGCTGCCAGGAGAAGTGTGTGGTGGTGGAGATGCATCAAAAAAAGAAAAAAGAAAAATGTCAACAAAAATAAATGAATAAAAACACTCACAACAAGGTATAAATGTGAAACGTGTACATTTATATGTGAGTCATGTGATTATTGACACGTCAACTTCATGTTGCTTCTGTAAAGGAAATCACATGCCCTGGGCTTTTCAGTGTGGGTTCCATATGTTCTCTTGAGGGTTCCACACGTCCTCCTGTAGGTTCCTCATGTTCTCCTGTTTGTTCCAAGTGTTTTCCAGTGGGTTCCACACATTCTGTAGGTTCCACATGTTCTTCTGTTTGTTCCACATGTTCTCAAGTGAGTTCCACATGTTCTGTGGGCTCCACATGTTCTCCTGTGAGTTCTATGTTTTCTCCTGCATTCTCCTGATTTGTGAGCCATCATCGAGACTCAGATCAGCTTCATCAACTTTGTATTTCTTTCTTGCTTTCGCTCTACCCCCCCCCCCCCCCCCCCCCTTTCCACTCTTTCACCGGGACAAACATTCCCTCTCTCATGTGGTGGAGATTTTTTCTCTGTACAAACGCTAACCATTTGTTTGTCTGTTAGCGCCGTCTCTCCCACTCCTCCTGATTACCACAGATTTCAGCCTTTTGTTTTTTGGGAGACCTCACACGCAAACCAAAAACACAGCAGCCATGGATGCAATTATCCTTCAGAGCAGCATTCCAGGATGGATTGGAACAGGGCTCTTCTGCCGGCTGGCATGTGGAGAGGGGAGGGGAGGAGAGGAGAAGAGAGGGGAGGGGAGGGGAGAAGAGGAGAGGGGGGGGGGGAGGGGAGGGGAGGAGAGGGGAGGGGAGCGGAGGAGAGGAGAGGAGAGGAGGGGGGGAGAGGAGAGGGGAGGGGAGGGCAGGAGGGGGGGAGAGAAGAGAAGAGGAGAGGAGGGGGGGTTGAGGAGAGGAGAGGGGAGGGGAGGAGGGGGGGAGAGAAGAGAAGAGGAGAGGAGAGGAGAGAAGAAGGGAGGGGAGGAGGGGGGGAGGGGAGGGGAGGAGAGGAGAGGAGAGGAGGAGAGGAGAGGGGAGGGGAGGAGGGGGGGAGAGAAGAGAAGAGGAGAGGAGAGGAGAGAAGAAGGGAGGGGAGGAGGGGGGAGAGAAGAGAAGAGGAGAGGAGGGGGGGGAGGGAGGAGGGGGAGTTTGGATCGTAGCCTCTCTCATCAGGCTCATGTGGGTGGTGAGATTATTGAGTGCGGTGTTGACGACAAACCGAGACAAAGCGCCTGATGTCTAACGTCTAATCTAAAGTATGTTCCCATACGCCATCGCTCTTTCCTCACTGCAGCTTCATGAAATCCAGACACCGCGCTGGGGAAACTCTCCAGGTGTCCTCTTATTCACTGTAATACTGTATAACAAAAAATCCACAGATTTCTCTTCAAGTGTATTTTACATTGACTAAATATAAAATAAAAACACATGGTCCAGTTTCCTTACAGAAAATTCTAACAATGTTCACAGTCAATAACATTTATTTACAACCCCAAAGTTGGGACAGTGGGAAAAAAACACACGGAAAGAGTCGTCTGAAAATTCAGTCCGCGCTGTACTCAATCGAAAGCACCTTATCAACACATTACTTGATCTTTTACTTTGTGAATTGAATTTATTTTTTGAAAATACACACCCATTTCTAATCTGATGACTGCGGCACACTCCAAAAAAGTTGGGACAGTCGGCTGTTTAGCGCTGTGTAACACCAGCTCTTCTTTTAATAACACGATTAAGCGTTTGGACGCCGAGTGAAGACTCCAGTTGGTTAAGTTTAGCGAGAGGAATTTTCCACCATTCACCCGTTATGCATTTCTTCAGCTGCGTGACTGTACGAGGACTTCGCTCCTTATTTTTCACTTCATAATGTGCTACACGTTCTCAGTGGGAGGCGGGTCAGGACTGCAGCAGGCCGCGCTCGCACCCGCGCTCTCTGCTTACGCAACCACGCGCTTGTAATCCGGCAGAATGTGGTGCGGCGTTGTCCTGCTCTGGATGGCAGAATATGTTCCTCCACAATGTGCACATATCTTTCTGCGTTAATGCTGCCCTCACAGATGTGCAAGTTACCCATGCCATGGGCACTGACACGCCCCCATACCATGGGCACTGACTCGCCCCCATACCATGGGCACTGACACGCTCACATACCATGGGCACTGACACGCTCACATACCATGGGCACTGACTCACCCCCATACCATGGGCACTGACACGCCCCCATACCATGGGCACTGACACGCTCACATACCATGGGCACTGACACGCTCACATACCATGGGCACTGACACGCCCCATACCATGGGCACTAACTCGCCCCCATACCATGGGCACTGACACGCTCACATACCATGGGCACTGACACGCCCCCATACCATGGGCACTGACTCGCCCCCATACCATGGGCACTGACACGCTCACATACCATGGGCACTGACACGCTCACATACCATGGGCACTGACACGCTCACATACCATGGGCACTGACACGCTCACATAGCATGGGCACTGACACGCCCCATACCATGGGCACTAACTCGCCCCCATACCATGGGCACTGACACGCTCACATACCATGGGCACTGACACGCCCCCATACCATGGGCACTGACTCGCCCCCATACCATGGGCACTGACACGCTCACATACCATGGGCACTGACACGCTCACATACCATGGGCACTGACTCGCCCCCATACCATGGGCACTGACACGCTCACATACCATGGGCACTGACACGCTCACATACCATGGGCACTGACACGCTCACATACCATGGGCATTGACTCACCCCCTTACCATGGGCACTGACGTGCCATACCATGACGGACGCTGGCTTTTGGACCTGACGCTGATAACAGCTCAGACGGTCCTTTTCCTCTTCGGCCCGGAGAACACGACGGCTGTTTTGTCCAAAAACTATTTGAGATGTCGACTCGTTGGACCACAAAACACGACTCCACTGTGCTACTGTCAAAATATACGTTTAGCTTCAAAAAACTATTCAGTTGATTAGATAAAACATCAAATCCCTCGTCTTTATATGTTTTATTGTTTAAATACAAGTCAAAGAACATTTACACATCACTCCTCTTTGTTTTTATTAACATTTTCTATACTGTCCCAACTTTTTCGGAACTGGAGTTGTATTTATTTGTTTGTGTAGCTACACATTTATTTATCTATCTATCTATCTCTATTTATTTATTTATTTATTTATTTATTTATTTATTTTCCACGCTTATTCATGGCCACATCTGTCTATCTATACAATTATTTTCACATTGAATTGTTTCATTATTTATTTATTTCTTTAAATACTTATTTATGTATGCATGTATTTATTTATTTTCACAATTGTTTGTTTATTTATTTATTCATGGATCTATTTCTTTTTGTGCAATAATTTATTTTGTTTATTCACTCATTTGTTTGTTTGTTTATTTATTTTGACACTGAATTGTTTATTTTGACAGTATTTGCACACGATTTATTCCCACTTATAGTTTTTTTTTTACAGTTTGTTTATTGCCACGTGATTTTTTTTTTTACATGTGACATTCTTGATACAATTTGTTTATATAATATACAATATATAACACATGACCTGTTTAGTTTCACATGTGATTTTTTTAAATAGATATTTCATTTTCATTTCTTCTTTTTTCTACAATTTTCAACAAACATATTTTTCAGGCTTTATTTTCTACGTGATTTATTTTGACGTGACCTCTTTTTTTTTTGGTGTGAATTTTACACACAATTCTT
>NC_030425.2:29617500-29655000 GCF_001660625.3 Ictalurus punctatus
GTGAACCCCTTACAGAACCCTTCACAATCCAATACCAAGACTGTACTTAAGATAGCTAAATCTTAAACTCCTGACAAGTTCGAGGTATTAAGAAGAAAATAATGAGCAATAATTTGGATTTCGTACCATCATATATTTACCCGGTTGATACATACACACTCTTGGGGGGAAAAAAAGGTTCTTCAAGGGTCCATTGTTAATTAAGGGCTCTTATAGTAGCTTCATAAAATAACCATCTTAAAAGATTCAGTGCCCTCTTGTCCCTGAGGGGTCAGTTGCATTTCCTTACAACACAGAGTTCTCTATCAAAAAGAGTTGCAACTAGAACCCTTTTATGAAGCTTAGAACCCTTATTATCTAATTAACCTTTAAAAAACCCATGTAGAACCATGTTTTCCTACGAGTGTACCAAGTAACAAGCGTTACACTAAATGTAAAACTTTTGGCAGGTTCCTGGTATGAAGAAGAAAATAATGAGCAATAATTTGGGGTTTTGGACTGCACACCTACCCATTTCCTTTGAACAAAGGGTTCTTCAAGGGTTCTTTGAATGATTAAGGGTGTTTAGGCTCCAAAACATTTGATAGCGAACCACACAGAAACCTTAAAAGTTCAAAGATCCTAAGGGACACACTGAAAGGGAACTCGTTTGCTGTAGGGTTCCACATGGAACTTTTAAGAGTTCATCCAGACAAAATGAAGCACTGTGAAAGAAAGACGGATCATTTGAGAACTTTAACACGACCCCTCCAACAGAACTCTTGTAAAGTCACGTGGGAAGGGTAGAACGGAGTTAGGTCCATATTTAAGTGCATGAATAATTCATGCACCACAAAGAAATGACAAAACTGTTCCCAGTAATGCGTTCTCGCTATCATGAGGTTTCAGAGAGAAGCTGGGCCGGTTGCATGGTCTGAATTTAGCATCCTGTATCACGATTAGAGGTTTAAACCTCTAATTCAGCTATTTCCCTAAAAGCGACTGCACCCCTGTGATGTGCTCGGTGTGAACCAGGGGCTAGTCACAACAAAGAAGATCCTTATTAATTCCGTCTAGCCACTGTACTTTAGCCCGTGTGTGTGTGGACAACGTGGCATCCAGCCAGGGGATGGCCAAGATAATCCCTACTCAAAATTATCACAGGCATCCATCAGAGTGCACATCCATCCATGTGCAGGCAGGCGGGAAGGAACCAGGCTGTGGTTCTGCTTCCAGACTTGTGCTTTCTCTCCCTCTTCCTATCTGTCTATCTCTCTCTCTCTTACTCTCTCTCCTCCTTAACTTCTTTCTCAAAGGAGAGGAAGCCATCTGGGGAGAAGAACCTTATTTGGTGCCAAGATTGTAATCAAAGAAAGAGCGAGAACGAGCAAGCGCTAGCTGGAGATCTTCTTTTTAAAGAAGGAGAATAGGGACAAGATGACGGAGGTCTGCTCGCCAGCTGCCTGCATGTGGGTTCTCCTGCTCGAAAGAGTAACACCACGACAGTGAGGCTCACTCTTTCATAACTCTTTGGGAAATTGAATGAGATCTTTTTATTCACTCATTCATCTTCAGTCAAAGCTTCATCGTGGTCACGAGGTGAATGTGTAGCAAATCCAGGGAACAAAACCTGCAATGTGGGACTGCATCCTGGATGAAATGTTAGTCCATAACATGGCCGCACACACACATATTCACACACTCATTCACACCGACAGCCAATTTAGCATCACCAATCCACTGACATGCATGGTTTTGGGAAGTTGGAGGAAACTGGAGAACCCAGATTTAACCTGATTTCAAATCTGGGATCCTGGAGTTGTGTACCAGCATGTCATGCGCCTCGAGTTATTTATTTTAAAGCATATTGTTCAAACTAGTAGGAATTAGACGCCACTGAAGGTTTAAGAAACCCGAGAGGAACCCAGATGAACTTCAAAAGCTTTTTTTTCCTTTTCTCCAAAGGTAAATAAAGACACTCAGAGCTTGGCAGATGTTTCGAACTGGAGAGAATTTCGTTTTTGGAGATTGATAGCCCACTAGAACCCCGATGAAGAGATGGGAGACCTCATCAAAGAGCTCACTCGCAAATTCGTCATCACTGTTCGACAGGTTTTTCGCTCTCACATGGAGTTATCACAGTCGTAGCCCTCAAAACACTTGACGAGTGAAGTAACTGAATACAAATACGTTTTTCAGTATGACCAAATGTTGTAAATTACCACAAATACAGATATGAATAGGAGGCACAGTGTAGGGTTCTTTTCTTCTGCCAGGTTCAAAAGGCATCTAGTTGAGACCAGGGGTGCACATTGGGACTGGGAGAACCAGAGAACTCGGGGGAAACCCACACAACAACAAAAAAATCGGTTCATTTACAGCGTTTATTCATCCATCCTTGGTAGCTGACTGGTCAGGGTCCTGGTGGTCTAAATTAGGCTACTAGTTTTTTGGGGGTTTTTTGGAAATAAAACCAACTAATTTCATTAGAAAATATCGCAGGCGGGTACAAACAAAAATAATAACTGTGTGAGCTAGATTTGAAAAAAATAACCCAGCCCTGGTCAAAATCTCGAAATGAGACCAGTTATGTACTGGAATGACGCAGCTGAGGTGGAGGAACTGTAAAAGCCATGCTGATACCGCTGATCTCTACATCCAGTTTAGGCCACACCCACTTCAGGTTTAAATCTGAATACAGATAACGTCACAGATAGTGTTATACACCTACGCATGAGAAGCAGAACGTCCTACAAAATAAAACCATCTGTTTATTTCTTAAAGAACTGAGATGTCTATACATTTCGGACTCTCTTTCATTCAGTACCTAATGCACTTTCAGAGATGATGCTGGTTTGTTCCTGAAATCCTGTAGATCTCTTGCTAGCGGCTATGTGGGAGAACGCCGCCATCCTCATGCCCATCCGTGACCTTTCCGTTCCTCCCTCAAAAACCATGGAGAACAAGAGCTGCAGAGTTCCTCACTCACTCCATCGCTCCATCCACCCCCCAGCTCTTAGACACGGCAGGGCCCGCACCTCTGAAGAATGCTCGCAGGAACGCAGCCGACACAAAGCAGACTCCGAGGAGACGTGGAGGAGAAGGGGCAAAACTAGCAGCACATTCATCTCCAACCGGGAGAGACGTAAAAGTCAGAGGAAGGAGTGGGAGACCCACGAGGAGGCAAAATGACTACCAAGCACGTAAGAGATCAATTTACACCAGTACAGCCTCCTGAAGCAATCGAGTTGGATCTTATGAGGAGATCATCATCCTCAGTGTCATGAAACCATAATAAAGGAAGATAAAGGAAGCATGCCCTTTCACCCTGCTTCCTGTTTTCGTCTAGCGTGACTGACTGCAGTTCGGAGTCGGAGGCGCTTGGCCTTCAGACGTGGCACAAACCTACATCTGCTCTGGATGTCTGCGCTCACCGGGGCTGGTGGACGTAAAGAATACATACCAAATTTCGATCTTATCTCCGTGCTCGAAACCCGAGCGCACGTCAACACCGCGCAAACCGAACCAGGCTCAGGGGGGTGTTCTGGGAACTCCAGATGTCCAGCCATGTGACAGCATTCCATCCGAGCTTTCACAGTCAGCTGTCACTCACAATCACAGTCTCCTCGCGGATTGGGTTCCGGGAAGCTTATGAGGAGGTAAAAATATCACAAATACAACACAGACTGATAAAATACAGCCCGGGAGTCTGTTTATTTTTTAACAAACAAATTCCAGGTAAAAGTTGCATGTTAAATAAATGATAAATGCCAGCAAATTACTGAGTGCCTTCACAGGACATTCAGACACGCCCACAAAAGGCAATGCGCACTCAGGGCCGAAAATGACGAAATGACAACTAAACGGTGAAAGAGGACCGGTAATGCAGCACCTCCGGACACCACGGACACACTCTAACGCTTCCTCCGTCGATAGGGTGCCATTACTTTTCTGAGTGGATTGTCTTTGGATCGCATCGGTTCAAGTTATTGATAAGAAATGACAAAACGTTCATTCAATTGGCGTGGAAATGAAATAAATACGTGATTTAAACTACGGAGGTCTGGCATCCGAAACCACGGTTTTGTCAGTCTGCTTATACGGAATTTTACACAAACTCAGGAGCGAAACATACGAACAGTATGTTTACTCGTGTAAAAGCTCCTGTAAAGCATTTCAGAATAAATTTGCATGTTAAATGAGGCCCACTGTTCCAATCATCTGAACCATTATAGCTATTGCTGTAGCCTACGTATGTGCGGGTGTGTGTGTGTGTGTGTGTGTGTGTGTGTGTGTGTGTGTGCAGGTACAGACTAAACCCAGTATGACACATGGACATCATTTGTTAATGCATCTCCAACATGAAAGCTCGATTCGACTTTGATCTGCGATATGTCAATGTCTTTTACATGTGTTTTTAGGCTGTAACTATTTTTCCCCTCTGAAATTATCGCCATATGCCGAGGGCCCACATTTGTTTCTGCTACACCTAACGTGAACGCTTTCCATGGGAAGTTTTCGCCGGAATTCCATGTACTACATCTTAACCCAAGGTTCGGTTTTTGGTTGCATTTGATTTATTTTAAAACAGCAATTCGTGATAATAACCGATAAACGAAGCAGCGAGGTGAACGTTTCGAAGGACACGCGTTTAAACGCGGGCGTCATTGTTATAAACGATATGTACTCTGCTTAGGAATGATCAAAGCTTGAGGGAAGTCGATGCAGAAACCCAAGATTCCCCTGCGCCTCCCAGGAAGATCGGGTTTAAGCCGGAGAAGTGTTGCAGTCATGAGCGGTGAGGAGGGCGAGGAGAGTGAGGAGACTCGGGGGACGAGGCCCTGGACCCAACTTTCACCTTACAGCAAAAAAATACTCCACTGTAGTTTCATCCTCGAAGTGTTATTAGGTGAAAATACACCTCATAATTCTTAAATACAGCACAGAGCCTCTTACAGCGAGCCACTGACGCGCTCGACCTCTTTCTCATCTCCGGCTCGTGGAGGCTGGAGACTCAAAGTCGTCCAGAACTTTTGATCAAAAATGACGGATCCTTTCAAGATTATGTACGAGTAAAAAATCAGCAGCAAGCTTTCACGACCTATCACACGGAACTTACACTAGCTTTTTAAACGGTAAAAATAGTTAACATAGCAGTGTTACGTAGAAGACTAATGAGAGCTTATTGACCAGAGACCAGACCTCATCTTCATGGACCACCACAGTGCAGATTTTTCAGGTTTATCACGTCAGGCTAGTAAAATGAGTGTTAGTTACCAACGAACACAAATATAACCTCAAGAACAAAGCAAAACATTGACCACAGTCATAACACTGACTGTAAATAATGAGCACACAGCATCATGAACCTCCTGTTGGATCGGCCCAGTTTGGGGTGTCCAACGTAACTGAAAAGGACGTGGAGGTGAAGAGAAGGTACGTTTTTAGTCTTGAAAAAAGAAAAAAGTAGAGAACAACAGTTTAAGTTCAAAGGGAATGGTGAGGGTGTACGGTGGTGGTCCGGTATGGCGTGTCGATCTCAAATACGGATGGAATTGGAAGTAAAATATGTATAACAGGCATTTTTAGTGATGTCACATTATTACGCTAAACAAAGCAAACTGGGAAAGAGCTGCTTTCTGTCAGCGCCTATCGTTAAAAGAGCTATTCAAATAAAAAGTAATTGAATTGAAAAGAGGGATTGTTGTTGTTTGTTTAAACCGGACGGGACGGCCCCCTCTTAACTCCCGTCTCAAATCGAGTCCTTCGGTGGAGAAAAGACAGGCAGTCCGTGTAAATATTGAAGTTTGAGTGTAACGTGTGCTGAGTGAAGTTGGACACGGCTGCACATTTCTGTCCGCCGAATCCTCGACATTCCCTCCGGCTTCCAGCTTCGCTTCATTCTCACATGTGTGTTTACTGCCGCCGAAATCCTTTAGGCCTCAAAGAGAGCCTTCGGAATTCCAAAAGATGACCAATCGCCACCAGAGAAGACAGAATAATCTGAAATAAAAAGTCGTTAGAGGGCATTTCTGTAAAAACATTCAAGGATTTCATCAAGCTCTTTCCCCCTTCTCTTTGGAGAACCAGATGGAGTCTGTTATGTTTACTCCAAATTCAGATGGAAATCAGTTCAGATGGAAATCTAAACCTAAACTTGGAGCAGGACGGCCCGTGCTACAGGTCCGTGTTTGTGTTTAGGCTTTATGGAGGGGTTTTTAAAGCTCCCTCTGTTACCTAGGGTGAAATTTATCTATATTGGAAAAAGCAAAGCAAAAACCCGATGGAGAGATAGCACGGATGGATGTTCCATCCAAACAAGTCAAAATGGAAACAAGCTTGGATGTTTCTCGTTCCAGGCCGGCGCGATAGCATCGCGCATGCGAGGGCGTTGCGTCAGGAACGGTCGGACACTGCCAAGATTCCAGAACGTGTTTGTAATTGATCCTGAGAGAAAAAAATGGGAAATACACAAAATTTGTGAAGACTGCTTATGAAATACGCCCTTATATTCTCGGAGAGGCTCAGTTACAGAGCGTGCTTCCAGGATGCCTTGAACATAAGACAGCTAAAGAGTGCACAAACAACACAAAACTGGCACCCGAGACGCCTCAACTGCGAAAGAAAGTGTCATTGCGCTTAAAGTCATGCGAGTAAACGTAATTGCTCGATGCGCAGAAGATACAGAAGATGTGCTAATCTACGTAAAGCTTCAGCTAACCATAAAATAGAACCAGCTCTCTGATTTCTTCAGACACGGTCTGTTTCATCATGAAGAGTAATAACAGTCAGTTTGGGAGAAAGAAAAAAACCCCAAGAAATATTCTCTAGCTGATAAAACTTTCTTTTAATGCACTTCACTAAGATAAATAGATCTTCACAGAATATAATTCGCTGAATCACAGCCAGTCTAAAGAGACGCTTTTTTCTCATTGGCCACTTTGTTTTAAATCAACAGACAGTCCACTTTATTACACATAACTTTATTTACGGACTTTAACGTTGTGAATTCTTTATATCTGCGGAGTTCTTGAGTTAATACTGATGTCTGGTGACAATTTCATCTGAATAACCTCACTGGAAATATATTATCCTCACTGTGACTAGACAGACAGACAGACAGACAGACAGACAGATAGACAGATAGACAGATGTACATTATTGATCCCTGAGGGGAAACTTGGGAACCTGGAGACAGAAGGAACTGGAGTAATGTGGAGGGAATCCTTCGTACCCTGGTCCTTATGTAGTGATCAGAATATTCAAATATTTTTCCCCAAAAACCATTTCTGAATTTTCCTACTTTTCCATGGTGCCTTAAAATTCCACGTTTCAAAACTATGGAAAAAAATATCTCAGCAGGTTTAAGCTCGTGACTGGCGAACAACTCGGCTGAGGAGAAAGTGACCAGACGCGAACACAGGCGCTGAATGACGTGTGTGTGTTTGCATAGTGAGCAGATTTAGACCTGCTTTTAGCCTGTCGTGACTTCAGTTTCTGCCACATCCACGGACCTTTTTATATTCATAGCACTAAACAGTCGAGTTGAAGAAAAGCCTCTGGAGTCTGTCATCTTCTCCTCAGAAAAGAGACTTCAGTCCCAGAGACGGGCTTTAATTCAATCATCTGGGAGCTGTCGTGTGCAATAACACAAAGCCTTTACCCGGCTGCTTGGTCTGGGATGACGTGAGGTCGTGAACCCCAGCTTCGTTTTCCTTTTTAAAAATGTTTTTTATCCTTCTTCCAGACCAGGCTGAGCAACACGCAGACCTTCAGGAAAATGATGCTGATGATGATGATGATGATGATGATGGGGATGTTGGATGACGTGCAAGAGCTCTGTAAATGATCTCGAGGTCAAGCACCCGATTGAGTCTGATGCTCTGAATTGTAGCATGCTAAAAGGCACGGAAGGAGAACAGTGCAAGGACACAAAGTACCATGAGTACCATAATCCACAGCCAAGACATGACATCCATGTATCCCTCGTGTCCTAGCTTTGGTTGGAAGGAAAAATCAGTCCAGTAACTAAAAACAATTCAGGTTATTTCTGTGTACATTCGTTTATCATGGCTTGGTGTTGCATCAGATTTAAAAAAAAAAAAAATTGTTCATTCAAATTCTTGATACCATGACGCTGTTGAGTTCTGGACTGTGATTGGTCAGAATGTGTTGATTCGTTCTCCATAACAGCAGCTCTGATAGTAACGCAGCTGCACATCACACGTTAATATTCATTAATGCACTTGCTAATATGCTATCATTTCTATAGTACGATAATATGAGATATGGTGTCTAGGTACGTTTTCTGTAAGGAGATGTTTATTTAACATTTAATATAGAAGGAGTCTCCAGTGTCCGTGCTTTGTAACAGTCAGAGGTAAAGGACAGAGGAGTTCACGTTTCTTTTTGGTATCGTGACAAACTACGGCAAGAAAGAGAGAAAAAAACAGCTGCTACAGCGGGGGAAATAAGTATTGAACGCGTCCAAAAAAGTCAGTAAATATATTTCCAGTGAGGTTATTCAGATGAAATTGTCACCGGACGTCAGTGTTAACTCAAGAAGTCCGCAAATATAAAGAATTCACGACATTAAAGTCCATAAATAAAGTTATGTGTAATAAAGAGGAATGACACGGGAAACAAGTATTGAACACGCTAAGAAAAAGCAGTTCTCCAAGGCAAGGTAAGGCAAGGAACCAGTTGAAATCCGTAAGTAATTACACCCCCTATCTGTGTAAATGAATATCAGCTGGGTTAGTACATTGATGGTCTATAAAAAGGTTTTTCGTTACCAAGGTGTCTCACAAGAAACATCTCATGATGGGTAAAAGCAAAGAGCTCTCCCAAGACCTTCACAACCTTATTGTTGTGAAACATATTGATGGAATCGGACACAGACGTATTTCACAACTTCTCAATCCTCCAGTAAGCACCATTGGGTCCGTTATCCACAAGTGGAAGCAACATCACTCCGTCATCAACCGGCCACGCACAGGAGCTCCTCACAAGATCTCTGACCAGGGAGTCAGAAGAATAGTCAGAAGAGTAGCACAAGAGCCAAGGAGCACTCGGAAAGAGCTCCAGAAACACTTGCAGGCAGCAGGTGCCATCGTCACAGAGAAAACAATAGGCAATGCTCTCCACTGCTCACGCTCACCCGCAAGACTCCATTACTAAAGAAAAGGCATGTCGAAGCTCGTGTAAAGTTTGCTACAACTCATCTGGACGAGAGCAAAATTTAACTTTTTGGTTGTCATACTACACACCATGTGTGGAGAAGAAATGGCGCTGCACATCACCCTTAAAACACTACACCGACAGTGAAGTGTGGAGGTGGAGCATCATGGTGTGGGCTGTTTTTCATCACATGGTACTGAAAGACTTCATATAACTGAAGGAACGATGAACGGAGCCCTTGACCGGGAGATTCTTGAGAAGAATCTGCTGCCATCCTCCAGGATGATGAAGATGAAGATGAGACGTGGGTGGAGCTTCCAGCAGGACAACGATCCAAAACATACAGCAAAGGAAACTCTCAACTGGTTCAGAGGAAATAAATCAAGGTGTTAGAACGGCCCGGCCAATCACCTGACTCGAATCCAACTGAACAAGACTGAAAGACGATATGTGTAGAAGAACGGACCGAAATCACACCGGAATACTGCGGAACATTAATCTCTTCATACAGGAAGCGTCTTACAAACAAAGTCTTCTCCACTAAGTATTAAATACATTTCAGTTAGCGTGTTCAATACTTTTCCCCCGTGTCATTCCACTTTATTACACAGAACTTCATTTATAGACTTTAATGTCGTGAATTCTTTATATTTGCAGATTTCCTGAGTTAACACTGATGTCTGGTGACAATTTCATCTGAATAACCTCATTGGAAATATATTTACTGAAAAAAATGTTGACGCGTTCAATACGTATTATCCCCGCTGTATAACATAAGTGAGAACAGGAACTAACTCGATTCAAATGTACCTATAAATGGATGAAATGTGCGATGTGCCATTCTTTAATTAATACAAAAGTCTCATTGATGCGGGATTGTCATGGACAGGAATAAAACACTCAGGGACGTCCTGTTATAGAAAAACAATCAACTGTGGTCTGGTAACAGACACGCCACTTCATCACACCGCCCTGAGCACTTCACTATAACACCACACACACACACACACACACACACACACACACACACACACACACACACACACACGCGCACACACACACACACACACACACACACACACACACACACACACAGTGTTTTATTGCTTATTTAATGCACTTGCATATCGTTTGGTGTTTGGTGAGTGAGTAAACAACATGATGTTAACTATGATCGGAAATAAATGAAATGTAACGACATTAAATAGGTTTTTCGGGTAAATTTGTTGTGCAAAAAGACACAATAACTAAAAACGTTTCACGGAAAACTAATTGGTTTCCAAATCAACAAAAGAACAACGTGTCATAACATTGCTCCAGCCGGATAAACGATAATAAACAAACAGTGTCTCATAACGTGTAGAAATCCAACGGAAAAAGATGTCAGAAAAGAAATAAACACACACACACACACACACACACACACACACACACACACACACACACACACACACACAGTGAAACATGTAGATCTGATCCATCGTAGTAGTTTTGTGTGATGTCTCAGGCACGGCTCTGTAAAGGATTTACGCAATGCTTATGAATGTGTTATAAAGTTCTAATCATCTTTTAACAAATGGTTCTGATTTCACATCGAATTCCCAATGACTGGGAGACTCGTAAAGGTTCCATGTACTGTAGAACCCTACAGCAAGGAAATGAGAACCCTTCCAGAAGAATAAGAACCCTTAAATACTCTGTGCACCCTTATAGAACACTTAAGAGTGTCGCGAGTAACAAGAACTCAATGTTAAACATCACAAAGAGATAAGAACATTTGTGAGCCAGGTTTCTGATATTAGCACATATAAAGATCATTAGAACAGAAACTCAAACAGATCTGAATATAAATATCTCCTGAGAAACGTCCCCCTCCTCATTCAGGGAACAGGATGATATTCCAGCCCGTGCTGCGGTGAGAATCTGCATTGCACTGCTCTGCCAGTCCACGGGGGGCGCTGTTCTCCGTGGAGGAAGCCGAGGCCTAGGCCGAGCCGCTCTGCCAGCAGGGATTGTTTCCTCTAAAAGTGAAGAGAGGGCCTGAAAGGAGCGTAAACACTGCACTTCCTCCACAACTCTGGTTTTGATTCTGCGCTGCAGTCCTCTCATGTGTGGGTTCACTCTGGAACATACTATTGCTCTGGATCTCCTCACACACACACACACACACACACACACACACACACACACACACACACACACATCGATGGTACAGCACTACATTTGTGGCCCCGTCCACGTGAATATGGATATTTTCAAAAACTTTTTTTTCTCACCGTTTTGATCTCAAGTCCACACAAACAGAGAACTCTGAAATTTCTAAACGCCGCTTTCATTCATGTTACTGAAATATTCATCCATCCATCCATCCATCCATCCATCCATCCATTTTCTGTAGCCCTTATCCTACTCAGGGTCGCGGGGAGGAATTCGGGACACAAGGCAGGGCACAGAGGCACTACAGAGAATTTGGAAATGCCAGTCAGATTACAGTGCATGTCTATGGACTGTGGGAAGAAACTGGAGAACACGGGGAGAACATGCACACTCACATGCGCACACAGGGTGGAGGCGGGAATCGAACCCCTAACCCTGGAGGTGCGAGGCAAACGTGCTAAATTTAAATACAAATGTATACATTTCTGGAAAGCTGCTGGAAAACTGAATCGGTTTCGATTCCTTTGGACAGGAAAATGTTTAGAAAAAAACCTGCGCCGACGCAGCGGTGTGTTTTGCGGGCGTTATGAACGTGCTAGGTTTATCGAGATTATCTCTGCTGCTGACCAGAAGGTCAGTTTGTAGTGTCTAATTTCTTATTTTCCACCCATATATTACACGCTTTATACTATGTATTACACCCTGGTGTGGCGGACACGGCGTACTGTACTGTACCGCTCCTGAATCCTACAAACTGCACTGCGAATGAAGATTTCAGATAGAAAATGAAGATCCGGTTCAGGTTCTGTTCAGGTGAAACCTTGAGCAGTAGTTCAGAATCTCATTCAGTAAACAGTTTGGTCATATCGGTGTTTTCCTGCATTTCACTGTTTCTACTAATGAATACTCAGCTCTTGAGCTCCTACTGGACGAGCGTCGGCGTCACGTGAACGTTTCTAGATCGACAGAGAAGCTTTGGTAAACGCTGTCAGTGTGGTTGGGACGGCTTTGAAAATAGAGTGTCCAAAAAAACCTACGTTATTAAAAAACATCCGTATCCATGTGGATGGGCGTTAAACATGCTCGTCTGGTGGAGGACGAACGTACACGTACAGCATTTTGAGCTCCACGACCATCATTTTGGCCCTCAAGCAAAATTTTAGTACTGGTTTTTAAGCTGGGTTCCTCGCTATTTTAATTAGGAACCTATTTTATCCTCATCTCCGTGTCCTTATCCCGAGTGCAGCCCGTGATTTGCTGCAAAACAAACAAAAGTCGATCTGGACCCGGCGAGTGATTGCAGCTCTCAAACAAAGCCGATGGAGGAAGTGATGGCATGGGCCTCTGGGCCAGATCAGGTTGTATCGGAAAGGGTGAGTCAGTTGGCGAGGATTTCTGGGGGAGAGAGAGGGAGAGAGAGAGAGAGAGAGAGAGCTCTGAGACCAGAGGTGTGAACCCAGCACCAGCCGTGTGGCCCGTTTCCAATCGCTTTCCCAAATCCGTCATGGGAACATCGCCTCTGTTTTCTTTTCATTACAGACCCAATCCTTCCCCGATCCTTCCAAACAACAGTGGAATAACAGCTTATTTGCTCTGTGTGGCCTCTGCCGAGGCCGGAGGGATCGCAGTTTTGCACTCGGCACCAGCGATCGTCTCTGGCATGCCGCTGCAGCGGCCTTCGCCGATGTTCAAAACAATCTTTCCTCTCAGTGTAAACTTAATCAGAAGAGAATCAGGGAACCATTACAAAGTTCAACTTTTCCCACGTCAATAACTGACCTGAGATCATCTGCGCCAAGATTCCATAAAACCTTCCTGCTTCGGCTTGATAATGGATGCGGTGGGGTTTTTTATTTTATTTTTTGAAAGGTAGTGATGCTAAAGGAACCGCAAATCAAATTTACTCTTTAAAACATGCCTTCATTCGAGTAGAGCCGAGTGAAAAAGTTTGCATCCCCTTTGTTTTGTTATTCTATATTTATTTAGCGGTGTTTTCAGACTGAAACCTGTATGAAAGCGTGCTCCAAAATGTTTTATTCCTTTTATACCACCGGAATAAAAGATATTTATTCATGTTTCCCAGAAGACAAAATAGCAACAGTTTATACACTTTGATCATCCTGTTCAAAAGTTTACACCCCCCTGGCTCATGGGTTGCCTTACTGAGCATCGGTGAACGTTTGCACCTTTTGTAATAGTCGTGTACGAGTTCCTCAGTCGTCTTCACTGTGAAAAGACGGATCTGAACATCATGTAGTCGCTGTCGGAAAGGGGTGAAATATGCAGAAGATGCTGGAAAAGTAAAGGATGTGCCGGACCTGGAGGATTTTTCTGAAGAACAGTGGGCGGTTTAACTGCTCAGGACAAACAAGCGACTCGTGAAGAACTCTCACAAAATGTAAAAACATCACGTCGTCGATCTTCCAGGTAACGACACACGGGGTTAATAATCGAGCGTGTGTAAACTTTTGAACTTTTTCATTCGTGTAAATTCAGTTATTATTGTCTCTTGTGGACTATATGTAAACATCTGTTATGTGAAATAGCTTCTCCAGGGCAGAACTAAATACAAAATAAAATGGCATTTTAATGATCTCTCTCGCTTTAAAAAAAAAAAAAAAAAAAAGATTAGCATTTTGCAGATTCTGGAAATTTATAAGCATAACCGTATAATGTTCC
Organism: Ictalurus punctatus; assembly: GCF_001660625.3. Classification (NCBI taxonomy): domain Eukaryota; kingdom Metazoa; phylum Chordata; class Actinopteri; order Siluriformes; family Ictaluridae; genus Ictalurus; species Ictalurus punctatus. The sequence goes on from NC_030425.2 coordinate 29,631,496, forward strand.
ATAAAAGAAGTTATCACTTACGTTATTGCAGTCGTTCTTCGCTCTCCTGACGTTAATAGGACACACACAAAAAAAACGTGGCTTGTTACACACGTTACAAAGAAATCGCGGAGTGTAAACTCCTCTGTCCTGAAGATGTTGTAAAACTTAAACTTACAGCTGTGCTGACACTGGAGACACCATAGACAAACATCTCCTTAAAGAAAGTTCCGCTAAATCAGCAATTACACACTATAGAAGTGCTAAAGTGTTTTAATATAAACGTGTAATCGTCTGTAAAACTGAACTTGCGTTATGTGTATCGTCAATGTCGTCATTTTGAGGTGGGGTGCGCAAACATTTTGCACACAAACCTTGATTTAAAAAAAAAAACATAATTTTTTATAATAAATGTAAAGGGCCTCTTGATCTCCTGCCGTGGTACATGTCACGCCTGGCACAAGCACGTGATGAGAGAAAGTGTGAAGTGATATTTTCTGGAATGGGATGAGTGTGATGTTGGAAGATCCTGAGACAGAAGGGGGTAACACTGGGACAAACCCACATCTGCGCACGGAATGATAGATCCTGTTAACACGGGGAAAATAAGGAGCTGGAAAATATGTTCGAAATCACTCTGGAGAAGAAATCACAGGCTGTTAAAGCGAGCTGGAAGAGACGACTGCACCTCAGCTCACTTAGCTTTTAATATGTAGACGATCACCACAACAAGATTTCAGAGGCCCGGCCTTCAGCCCTTCAAATCCCTTCCAAACGTGAGTAGTTTAGGAATTCCGGAATACCATCCCAACCGTGAAGCCTCGCTCCCTCTCGCCCGGCACTTCACGGAGGGCAATTTTCCTCTGGCTGAGCCTCCCAAAGCTGCCTCACCTGGAACCAATCTGTAACACAATCGAAGTGTCCTGACTTGAAAGCCTCGCTCCCTTCCTTTGATAGTCTCCTCCTGGTAGTCTGCACGGCGCTGCAAATAGTTCCTTTGTAATCTTCAGCTACAAATGTGAGTAAAGACGGAGGCCTAATATCTAGCCATCAAAGTGAATTATGCAAATGGCTCCATAACATAGCTCAGACACTCTGGGTTTTTGTTTTTTTCCCCCTGAAACCGAGCGGGAAGTCGGGTGAAGAATGGAAACTGTTAAGTCGCTGTCAGCCTTTACCAACTCAGTGCTTGTTACCGATAATTGTTCCTCTTTTTATCCAAGAGCCCCACGCCAAACTGCTCCAGCGTTCACTGACAGGTGTTATAGACGTCCCTCCATAACACGTCTGTGTCCCGATGACTGCGTATCCCCGCAGAACCCAGAGACAACCGAGAACCTAGAGAGGCGAGCAGTTAAACTTTAATAGCTGTCCATTGAGGGTCCAAGGGGATTTTTAACCTGAGTCAACATGTCAGACCTCATTTCCTTTTCTCTGACTCTTTTACCCCCAGCGAATTTCTGCTTTAAAGCCGAGGAAGTTCTGAGACGGCACGTATTGTCACGTATTGGTGTTCTCCGGCCTCGGTGCGTTTTTTTTTGGGGCAGGTGAGGACACAGCGATCACACTCGGGTCTAAGAGATGTGGTCCCGATCCGCGTTCCATATGAACTCCGTTGAGAAAGTGACGTGACTCTGAATCGACTCGTGAATCAAATGTGCCGTGTGTTTCAGTTTGCGGGATGTTTTGAAAGTTTTTTCTGCTAAAGCGAGCCAAAGCACAGAGCCGTAGCGCTGCAGAGATGCCACGCGTTCTGGAGATTTGGAGAAAATAAACGCTTGATGATTGTGACACAAGAAATAAAGTCGTTACTTATGTATTTATCTGATCATTTATTTTGCACCGGCTCCGCGCTCTCTGTGCTTTTCGATTAAGTTTCTCATCGCAATATTTATGACCAATGAATTAATGAGTCTTGTTGAGAATTGAGAACGTTTCCAGCCCTAATACACCTTTTCAGTTTGTTTAATTATGTACACCACGAAAACAAACCAAATCAAATGACTCGGAAGAATCGATTTCTCTCTGATTCTGACTCAGCAAACGGACTCATAGCTGTGAACTCTCTCTTAAGTCTGTTCATTTTTTTCTTGAGCCTAAATGACGTAAGACGTGGGGACCGGGAGAACGTCGGCGAGCAGGTCGACATCCTGACGAGTCAGCCTGAAAGGAAACGCCTCCAAACTACAGCTCTAAAACCCAACAGCAAGCTATAAAAATAAAAACCAGTCCATTAAGAGGCACGGGATAATTGTTTTTGGTGTGAAATTCCAGCTCCTTAAAGGTCATTTGAAACAAATACGTCCAGTACAAGTTTAGATTCTACCGAGTTTATGGTCTGGAGAAAGTGTGTCTTCAGTCTCAGAAGGTAAAAGGAGCAGCAGACCATTTTATAGCAAAACGACGCTAAACTAAAAGGCTATACATGGCCAAGCACTAGCAACGCGGTTGCTATATACGGGACAACAAGCCGAAATTCTTCTTGCTTGCGCTCTACTACAAAAATGCTCGAGAGGGAAAAAAACAGCATAGCTTTCCGTCTGCGTATCTGACGGCCTTATTTACTCGCTGCGTGCATGTGATTCATATTGAGTGATTAGCTGTAATCGAGTTAGCGTTAGAAAACCAGAGCACATGGATATAAAGCAGAAAATAAAAAGAGTAAAGCACACTGGCTGAGTGAGGCCTTTGTCCCTCGAACGGGTCACGGTCGTTACTTTCGAGCGCAAGTCACAAGTCCTGTTCGGCACATGGCCAGAAGACGCTGGCGTGGCCCTGTAAAGAATCTGAGAGCAAAAAAAAATGTCCTATATTACAGATTTTCCGTAACTCATGATGCATTCTGGGATGTTTTGTAGCTTGTTTCTAGCAAAAATACAAGTGATTTTTAGTTACTAGTTTTCAGCTATTGTTTGGTAATGTGTACTGTATACAAGGGTGAGGAAAATGAGCATCAGATATTTTCATTTTGCTGTTTTGTGCAAATAGGTGTGAAAGAAGGGCAGCATTTTTCTACATAAGCTCCATTTGCGTGTCCGGATTTCTCAAGAAAAAAGAAAATTCTAATTCGTCTCACTTTTAAAGTCGAAGTGTGACTCGCCCTCGTATATATAATGATAATGAGTCGATTAATCACGTATACATTACAGCACAGTGAAATTCATTATTTCTTCACTGACCCCCACATGTTAGGAAGTTGGGGTCAGAGCACAGGGTCAGTCATGATACAGCGCCCCCTGGAGCAGAGAGGGTTAAGGGCCTTGCTCAAGAGCCCAACAGTGACAGCTTGGCAGCACTGGGGCCTGAACCCCCGCCCTTCTGATCAGTAACCCAGAGCCTTAACCGCCACTCCACCATAGAGACATGAGTAACATCTTTTAAGCTCATGTTAAAGTCTTTAAACTTTAAACTGACGGTGCCAGTGATTTCACCTGAACATTCTGTAGATTTATATCTAAAAGCTGCTGCTGTAATCGTAAACACCGTCCTGTTGATCATCCCAGGACTCGCATTCACTTATCTACTCTCTGTCTCACTATCCAGTGAACTTGCTCTTACTTTGTAGGTCAAAGGTTAAGAGTTTTGCGCACATTAGATTAGATTTATAATATCGGTGGATGCCAAACAGGCAAACTAGTGGGGGTTTAACGCAGGATGAAGCAGTTCATGAATATGAATTAATTTGGTAAACGCATCACGTAGTGCTGTATGAGTATCCAAAATTTGTTTCTTTTGAGGAAATAAAAAGAATTCTTGCGTAGTTAGCACCCTTGAGAGTAACAGAACCTCCTCCACGTGCGAAGTCCACGTTTAACCCCTGAATGCAGTTTTCTAATAAGGTGAAAAACCTGTAATACCGAGATGACGTATAATTCACCCGATATAGACGTCGATATCAGTGACGGGCCGTTATTCTAACGCTACGTCTGCGGCCCGTGGGCGCTCCACATCGGCACACTGCTCGCTTTTGTTTACAGGAAGTCCCGTTGCCTCCGGGCACAGTAATCCCACACCCCGACTTCCTCCCGTCTCTCCGCCCGCACCACGTCTTCCGCCTCTCCAGAGGAAGCGCTTGTGTGCTAAAACGAATCGATTTTTCTTGCTTCTTGTGTTGCAAGGTCCATGTTAATTCGATTAATTAGTCGACAGAGTCCTGGAAATGCCTAAGACATGTTGTCATATTTTCATTTGGCAAGAAGAGGGACGTGGATCTGCAGTTCCTGTGAGCCAGAGGGGTCAAAGGTCAGAAAATGCATTTTACTTTAACTGTGAAACAGACTCACATTAAAATGTGACGGTCTGTATTATCCGGTATATCAGGAATAAAGCAGTGTGCGTGGTGCCGTTATAGGGGGATAATCAACGATGAAGCGGTGTGACGAAGCGGAGTCACTCTTAATACCTGGAAGTTGATTATTTTCCGATAACAGCACAACCTCGAGTGTTTTATTTCTCTTACACGACAGCAGTTTGCCAGTGAATAAAGATTTGTCCAATTCTTTGCTACATTCAAAAACAGCTATCTGTTTATGGTTTACATTTAATGTTGTGGAAAGTTGAACTTACATCATTGCAGCATCTTTTCTTTTTACATCTCTTGAAATTACAACAACAACAACAAAAAAAAAACGTGTTACCGATAAACCACGAAGAAACTCCTCCGTCCTGATGATGTCAGGAAACATAAAGTTTACAGCTTTACCTCTGCCCGGTATAAATCACTAACACCGGAGACTCCTTCCCTACATTTTAAATGAAACATTTGCGTACGTATTTACACGTTTGCATGTTTACGAGTCCCTGAGTGAATGAGCCGTCGCTATAGAAACGGTAACGTATTCGAACGAGTGCACTGAGATCAGGGTTTTCAGCTGCGCTACCGTCAGAGCCGCTGTTATGGAAAAACTAATCCACCCCTCCTGACCAATCACAGGAGGCCGTGGTTTAAACTGTAAGTAAGTTTGATCTCTGAAGCGGTTATTATGAATAAAGTGTGAAGTCGTGTTAGTTTCCTCCAGCAGAAGTGGGCAGGCAGCACGAGTCGGAGCTCTCCACGGAACTTTGAAGATGAGAAAGGCTCAGCGATGACCCTTTGACCCCAGACCCGGTAAACATGGCTCTCGGCTGTAATTGAAATCACTTGCACCTCGGTGACTGCATGAACAGAGCTTTGTTCGGACCCGAGCTCGCTTCTGACTACCTGCATTATCCGGGCGGTGCGCCTCGGCTCCAGTCCAACAGATGGACATTTTTAGATCTTGGAGGAAAAAAAACCACGAAGACAATAATAAGCAGAGTGACGTGGCACTGTGTAATGAATTTGAAAAGATTTCAATAAACAAATCATTCAAATCTAGATCTACTGATTAGTCTTAAGCCTGGAATTGAACAACATTTTATTTATTTTTTTTTAAAAATGGACGATCCGTGTAAGAAAACTTTCGCCAAGCATAAAGGACAATATCTTCCGTCCAAGTGTCCTCCTAAATTGAATAAGGAACATGACTCTGATTAGCGACTGAATTTGAAAGAGCTCCTTTTCTACTCGGGTACAGGACATTCCGAGACATTAAGCATATGACAGGCCTTCTTTCTTTCTTTCTTTCTTTCCTTCTTTCCCGTCTCGGGAATGACCGAAATTCCAGAGGTCAGTGGTGTCGCAATACCTGATACACTGATTACCACAGACGTGAGAACTTCATTACACTCGCTCTTCAGCGCAGACTTGTGTCTCAGCCTGTCGAACTGCACGACCTCTGGAGCATTCAGTCATTTTAGTAAATATATAAACATCCGAATCACAAAAAAAAAATTTTTTAAACCCGCGAGACCATTGTCCTGTGTAAGTTTATATAATAAACCCACGGATAACGGACAGAGAGCGGATAGAGGACAACTCGGATGGATGAGTAAAAAAGCTTCTGGTTTTTATATTTCTAAATTAAGGAATATGAATGTCCTGAAAGCATTGTAAAGCTGGGAGAGAGAGAGTGTCGATTGTGATGCTCGCTATAACCTATAACAGTAATCTTATATGGTAACTCAACCCTGATGTGGAGTGACATGGTTAATATCAGTAATACTGCGGTGGATCAGTGGTTAAAGGCTCTGGGTTACTGATCAGAAGGTCAGGAGAAGGTCAAGCCCCAGCAATGCCAAGCAACCACTGCTGGGCCCTTGAACAAGACCCTCAATCCTCAATTACTCCGAATAAATGAGAGATATGTAAGTCGCTCTGGATAAGAGCGTCTGCCAAATGCTGTAAATGTAAATGTACTTAAACCACAGCGCTGTTGGGTTCTGGATTCTGATTGGTCAGAAGGTGTCGATTAGCTTCCTACAACAGCAGCTCTGACATCGGCGCAGCAGCAAATCACAAGTTCACGCGCATCAATACGCTGATCGTTTCTATAGCAACAACTCACTCACAGGGACATGAACGACAGACGTTTGACTAAAAACAAGTGTGTGTTAGTGTTGATGTGGTGTTTATTTAACACTTATGGAAGGAGTCTCCGGTGTGAGCGCTGCAACTTTAAGAGGAGTTTCCTCCCCTTCAGAACAAGCTGTTTATAGCTGCTGTGACATCACGCGTAATCGATAACGGATAAAAAAGCACGGCATGTTGTTCTATAATAAGTGGAAAATAATCCACTTGGTCGTGGTAAGAATAACTCTGCTTCATCACACCACGCCGTCGTCGATTATTTTCCTGTAACAGTGTAACGGTGGCTACAGTGTTCTATTCCGTACTTTTCTGAAGTTTTCAATACATTATTAATGTCAAGATATAGATTTTAAAAAACAAAGATAAAAGTTTACTCGTTCATTAGGGGGGTTTTTTTTGTGTGTGTATATTTGACATATTGCTCTTTGACGTCATAGAGCAGCAGACCTGTTACTATTAATAAGATTTATTTATTTTTTCGATGACATGTTTTCACGAGTGAATATTTTTATGGTGAATTCACAGAGTTCTTAAACGTGACTTAACTTTACTCCGAAGCCTCTCACGTTTCATTCTCGCTAAATAATGATCGTCCAAAAAAAAAAAAAAAAAAAAAAAGAAAAGAAAAGAGAAACTCTATATAAACAGTACAGACTTATCAGATCTCCGGTAATGCATGAAGATTCCGCATGGGATCGGTATTAAAGGTCATCGCTGTTTAGTTAGTTATTCGCAGAAAGAACAACTCCACAGGGTTTTATCGTCCGTACACAACACGATGAAAGATTGTTGCTGGTGTGAGTTATATATGACACAATCCCACACGCTCATGAGAAGATAATCGGAATAAATAAACATCAGTGTCGTATTTATACTCGGGGGGGGTGGGGGGGGGGGGGGGGATGATTCAACAATTTGCACCTGAAGCCCTGCTGACCAGTCAGAGCTCCTCGGGCGTTCTTGGAAATCGTTCTGGACCGAATGATGTCATTTCCAGTCACAGTGGCTGACCAGAGCGGCCTGCGGTACATTTCACGTCGCCAGTCACAACCTTGATGTCCAACAAAATAACAGTCTCCAGAGTCAAACAGCGCCTTTTAACTTCGCGTTTTCTCTCCAAAAGCCCTGCTGAAAAACCACAGGCGAGAGCTCGTGCCATCCAGAAGAGAGCTTAATAGCAGCGTTTTATGACAAACGCCCACACTGTCATTAAAAGCCAGGCAAAGATGTTCGTAAAATTTGCAGCTTGTTGTGCTGTGTCGAGAATCTGCCGGGATTATGGCTTCTTGTTGTCACTGACGGGGTTCGAGGGCGTGTGCCCGCTGGAATCCGGCTCGCCGTTACGCCGTCACGGTTTCTCCCGCTGCACAAACTTGGTGTCATGTTCCTCGATCCTGCAGAACCCCGTGTTGTTTAGACGTCGCCGTTCTGCTGCGTTTTTTTTGGCCCGGTCTTTTACGCTTCGCCGACGCTGCCACCGTCGCCCTGTGGCATCACGTTTGAAGGGTTTTATGTGGAAACCCATGTAAAACGAGATTGCCACCGAGAGCCTTTTACAACTGTGTTTCTTTTTCCAAATAAACGACAAACAAGCTCTTCTGGCTCGTGCAATTATCCAGACGCCTGCACTGTCACTGTATCACCAACACTAACGACAGCGCTAGTAGAGACTGTAGAATATTAATTACATCATATAGATGCCATTACGTAAGTGTAACTATAACTGGATAAAAAAAAAAAAAGCATGACGTGATTCTCTAATAAAATTCCCTAAGTGTTGGCAAACTTCAGAGTCAGTAAAAGACTCTCGTTTATCTCTTCTCGTTAATCGGTTCTACATATTTAGCTAGCTTCGCTAAACTACATTCTCGAATGCTATTGGCTGTTGTGCAGGTCAGTCGAGCGCTTCGACACGACGTCACTCTGACTTCCTGTTTCGGAAGGAAATACGTCAACATACAAGAAGCAATTTCATGACTCTAAATACTAAAATCACAAGCACCTTCCAATTCTGAAGTCACACACACACACACACACACACACACACACACACACACACACACACGTATGTATATATAAAAGTTGACTCGCCCACCTGCATTCTCTCATACACCCCCAGGCTGCACTTTCTCTTCACAACAACGCCCTTCCTGTGCCCCACAACCACCACGAACCACCACCAGGAAACCTTATCATTGGGGTCTGTGTCTTCTTTCTGCCCCTCCCTGCCCTCCTGCCCTCCTGCCCCGAGGCTGCAATCTTAACTCAATTAAACATTTGCTTAAAGAAGATCATGCTCGGCTGGTCAGAGACAGGTCACCGAGAAACTATGCACTGAAACTGAATGTGTACACACACACACACACACACACACACACACACACACACACACACACACACACACACACTCTCATTACACGGCCTTTTCAACGTCTCCCGGACCCTATATCAGTGTAAAATGTGTAATGATAGCGGTCAGATAGCTGTGGATTTATTCGATTTAACTCTCTGCTGTTTCTTTTATTTTTATCCATCGCCTCCATGATGGTCTGGAAGCAGTTGTCGTTAAATCCTGTAAGGCCTAAAATTGTAAAGAAGTCACGAATGTGGATGTTTCCAATTGTTCAACAACAGCGCTTCGGTGGGGAGAAAGAAAAAGAGAAAAAAGACACGCTGTCGATTATGCAAATAACACGTTTCAGTGGAAAATAAATAAAGGGTTTCATATTCGTGTGAAGCCTCGTGGCATATTATGGTGTCAACACACACACACACACACACACACACACACACACACACACACACACACACACACACACACACACACACACACACACACACACACAAACACAGCTTGTCAAGTTACTGAGAAACCTAAACTTACAGCTTTACCCCAGACTGTTACAAACGCTGACACTGGAGACTCCTTCCAGAGATGCTAAATAAACATTTTAATACATATTAAGTATTAAGCTGTTGCCATAGAAACGATCATGTATTTATTATTAACATGCGCCTGTGTAAGTTGGACACTCCACGTGCAGTGTGGTGCAGGCACGTATCCCTGGCTCTTGACCTTTAAACCTCACGTCATAAGACCCTCAGGATCCCCGGGGTTATCCAGTGACCAGGTCAGAGGTCACAGCGATGACAGCGGGCACCTTGCTGAGAAGAGTGAGGCCTGTGGCAGAAACGTAACAGCGAGACAATCTGCTGTCCGGCCCGGTGCAAACCTCCCAGATAGGAGCTGGGGATTAAGCGAGTGGCTGTGAAAACAGCGACGGGGTCAGCGTCTGACCTGCAGGATCACACCGAGCTTTTATCTGCTCTAACACAGTGACAGGGAGAAGACTGGCCCTGACGCGCATCGTCACTGAAAACCACTCGGAATACACCGGAATTAACGCTCAGATATGACAACAATACATTCCTACGCTACACGATACATCATTTATCTAACAAACTCTCCACAAAACGCTAGTAAATTAAGCAACAAAAAAAAACCCCGAAACTTTAAACCGAGCTTGACGATACTTTTCTTTAATGCCTACAAAGACAAAGTAGATGACGTTCTGTTTCGTTTTTTTTTTTTTTAAATTACGTCAAATTAACGGCACACATTCAGTACCGTTTCATTTGTAATTATTAAAAACGTAAAAAAAATAAAATAAAAATACATCACCATACCGACGATATCTCAGACAAGCGTATCGTGTAATCGGTTATCATGATATCCATATTATATCGATGTATCGCCCGGCCCTAACGGTGATGACACACGACTCACAAACCAGTCCAGAATCAAAAATGTAAAGACGTTTTGATGTGAAAGTGATATGGAAACATTCATATTAACGTGGACGAGTCAAATGTGTACGAAAAAAGTACTGGAAACTTCTTGCAATGAAAAGCACAACACACACACACACACACACACACACACACACACACACACACACACACACAGAAGTTTACAGACAGCAGTGGGAAGACGGCCTTCCAGAAAGCTTTTATATGACCTTGTAAGAAAAATAAAAAGAGCTTGAAGCTACGTGGCTAGTGCAGAGACTATAACTCCGCTCGGGTGCTCCACAACGATTCTAACAAACTCACAAAAACACACACACACACACATATTCGTCTCCTATAACAGCGGCTCTGACAGTAGCGCAGCCGCAAGTCACAGGTTTGTACACGTTAATGCTCTCGTTCCGATACGCTATCGTTTCTATAGCAACGGCTCGTTCACGGGGACTCGTATGGCGAACGCTCCACTAATCGGGGACTCCGATAATAAACCCCTGAGTTTGTTGATATCTAAGGAGACGTTTGTTTAACGTTCATGGAAGGAGTCTCCAGCATCAAAGCTGTATCTTGAAGTGAACATCTTCAGGCCAGAGGGGTTTACACTTTACGCTTTCTTCATATCAAAAGATGACGAACTGTGGGGGGTTTTTTGTTTTTTTGCTGTAACGTAAGTGAAAACAGGAACGAAGTTTTTTTGTGGAGGTTCGACAACGTTATAAATAACATAATAAAAATTTTAAAAAAAGGTAATTGTTGGTAATTTACTGTGGTATAAGAGAAATAAAAGGTGTTATGTTTTGGGAAAATAATCAGCTCTGTGGTGGTAAGAGTAGCTTCATCATACCACCCTGACGGGTTTTATTTCCTACAGACGGAGCAGATGTTCGGAGGAATCTTATCATGGGGACTCTTACGCGGAATCTTATCATGTTTTTGTCCCACCAAATACAACGACAAATATTTATACAAATAAAGTCACATGGAAAGGACAATAATTAATCGGCTATTTAATCACACGACTTTAAAAGCTAAGGAAGTGAACATGACTAGATTAAACTCAGTCCGCTTTAGAGGCAGGTGTAGGACAGGGGTCCTGGGTTCTCTAATCAGTGCTGGTTATAAAAAGTCCCGAGAAGTCGGTTTGATTCGTAACTAATTCTCTTCATAAGTGTGTCCATATGGCAGCCTGGTTTAAAAAAAAAAAACAAAGACGAGTGCTTTGCTTTACAACGCAGTTCAGTCGAATCTCATATTCCTGAAGGAATTCAATTCATTTTATTGAACAGGTGCTAAAGAAGAACATTTCCCACCTATATTAAAGCTACTTCTATAAATAAGTCATTGTTTATTTGTATTTGTAGTTTAATTGCCTTGTGTTTAAATGGCAAAAAAAAAAAAAAATGGAAATTTGATTTTAGGCATTTCTAAACGCTGTGTGAAATCATCACTTCAGAAGATTCGTTTTCAGAAGATTCGTTTTCAGGAAATTCGTTTTCAGGAGAGTCGTTTTCAAGAGATTCGTTTTCAAGAGATTCGTTTTCAGGAGATTCGTTTTCAGGAGAGTCGTTTTCAAGAGATTCGTTTTCAGGAGGTTCGTTTTCAGGATGTTCGTTATTAAGAGGTTCGTTTCAGGAGATTCGTTTTCAGGAGATTCATTTTCAGAAGATTCGTTTTCAGGAGAGTCGTTTTCAGGAGACTCGTTTTCAGGAGAGTCGTTTTCAGATGATTCGTTTTCAGGAGGTTCGTTTTCAGAAGATTCGTTTTCAGGAGAGTCGTTTTCAGGAGACTCGTTTTCAGGAGGTTCGTTTTCAGAAGATTCGTTTTCAGGAGAGTCGTTTTCAAGAGATTCGTTTTCAAGAGATTCGTTTTCAGGAGAGTCGTTTTCAAGAGATTCGTTTTCAGGAGGTTCGTTATTAAGAGGTTCGTTTTCAGGAGATTCGTTTTCAGAAGATTCATTTTCAGGAGATTCGTTTTCAGGAGGTTCGTTTTCAGAAGATTCGTTTTCAGGAGAGTCGTTTTCAGAAGATTCGTTTTCAGGAGATTCGTTTTCAGGAGATTCGTTTTCAGGAGGTTCGTTTTCAGGAGGTTCGTTTTCAGGAGAGTCTTTTTCAAGAGATTCGTTTTCAGGAGGTTCGTTTGAACGTTGAAAATGACCTTACTAAATTAGAATAAACCCATTTTCCATTAAGCCAGTGTTCCCCGTTTTGCAGACTGAAGAGTGGTCAGTGTGCACACAGCAGTAACACGTCTGTTCTCCTTCAGCAATTTAGAACAAGTTCAAGTTGTCGAGTCAGGTTCAGTTGCAGTTTTTAGTTTTATTTCCTTAATTGATGGAAAATACGAAAGGAACAGTCTCATTTTCACTCTGACTGATGACTGATGTCATCACGTACGTGTACTTTTCCTTAGATTGGAAGGTTCTTGGAAGGTTCTTGAAGGGTTTATTGTATAGTTAGTGGTTCTATGTGGAACACGTTCTGATCGCTAAACCCTCCGCTTTAGAGTTCTACATAGAATCTTTAAGAGTTCCCTTAGAGCAGAGGTATTCAACTATAAACGGTCAAAGTCCAGCTTAATAAAATTCCTCGCTCACAATCGGCCGATAATTACTTTTTTCTTCATCGTTAGCTTAACCGTTAGTGATTATGGATATAAATAAGACAATTTATTTGGATGTTTTGTTTTGTACTGGTGCTTCACGTTAGCGCTTTTAACCGGCATCACGGACAGAATAGACGAGTGGGAGCAACAATAACGCTTTCGCTCTCTCGTCAGGAGATCGCAGGTTTGAATCCCGATGATGCCAAATCCATCCGAGAGCCAAGGGAACGTAATTGGCCGTGCTCTCTAGGTGTGAGGGAGGTGTATACTCTCTCTCTGCTGTCAGTAACAGCGACACCAACCAATCGTGAGCTCCTGTATGCGGAAGAGGGCAGACAGCACTTTCCTCCGAATGTGCGTTTATTCTCTTCGTGTTACCGCTTCTAAATAGTGCCACAGACTCGTGAGACTTTTCTTCAAATTTTACACGTGGAGAATAAACACGTACGTCTCTGTCCTACTGTGTTTGTTGTATGTTTAAATCTACAGACGTCTACAGACGTCTACAGACGTCCCTCCTCTTTCTGAGCTAGCCCTCGAGCTAGTCTCTGGTCCGACGAGCCGCCTTCACACAAAAGCTTGTGATTGGCTGTAGGAGAGGATCTGCTACAGGCGTTTTGTCTTTAGAAAACTAACCAGACGATGAAAACGTTTTAAAGATGGTCTGCTCTACTACAGAAATTTGTGAAATACTTCGCAGGTTCTGGCATCCGCCCTGCCTCGAACAGTGCACCGATACAGTATGTAATGTAATGGAATGAACCCAGACTGAATCTAAAATGAAAAAGAAGTGGGACTGGGTTAAACTGAGAAGACCACAGCTTCGTGAAAGACTCAAACAACGCTGTAAAGAAACCGTAGACGAGCTGGGACGCCTGGGACGACCATGTGAACCGTCCTCAAATTGAAAGCATTCAGCCGCCAATTAGCCGTCCTTGGTCCTTGAAAGTGAAGCGGTTTTTTTTTAAATGGGGAAATTCAAAAGTTTTTCTTCTTCTTCTTCGTTTTTTTGGGGGGAGTTTTTTGCCAAACCTTGTCCCCAGTTTCTACCCAGACTGCATGCTTTTCCCTCATTAAACCTGTCAGGGTCTCGTGAGCGGCAGAAATGGACTAGCTCTGACGCTGGATATCATACAGTTACTTAGAAGTGTCATGTCGGCTAATAAAATCTGCAGCATAGCAGCTGGTTAACAATCACACACGCTCGAACATAACAGAGCCGACCGCAGCACCCAAAAACCTCCACATCTGGCTTTTCCCAGTGGAATAAAGAGAGGGGGGAGGAGGGGGGGAGGGGGGGGGCTAAATTGCTGGACATTTGTGTAATTTATTCAGAATACATTGCCGTTGAAATTGCAGTCTGTAACCCATTTGCACAGCATTATCAAAGAGAAAGCTTTTAAAGGATGCTGTATTCCTTCACACTCACAGTTGTATGACTCTCCTGCATGATTTTGGAGAATTTGCAGAATATATCAGCATCGTCCGGGGGTCATATCGGGATTTAGGAGGTGAGGATGCGTGGAAATAAATCTATTAGATGTAGCTATTAACACTGAAGTCATGAAAATGTGATGGATATTTCAGCTACAATAAAGCGAACGCATTTAAACAGCTTTACTGTATGGACATGTGTTAGATTTATTTGTCAGTGCGACAGTTTCTTCATCTATGCAAAATAATCGTGCAAGAAAAATGACAGTTCTTTCAATTAATGCCTAGGAGAACCATGTTTCGGCTCCCTAAAGACCCTTTCGACTGTCTTGTGCTGGTGTCACGTGAAACGAAAAATGGAAAACAATCCCGACTGTAATGCTTAACCTCCATATAAAACGTTATGATCCCATTTATTGTGGCAATTTCTGGTACATTTATTTTTAAAAGTATTTTTCGGATGTCATTCTATCAGGGGAAAAAGCCAACGTGAATAACGCGGGCCGCTTAAAGTTTGAAGAGTTATGAATCAATTTACATATGAGGTTTAGAAGCAATATAAAATAACAGGAATAATAATAATAATAATAATAATAATAATAATAATAATAATAATAATAATAATAATAATAATAATAATAATAATAATAATAATTAATAAAGCCGCATGGTTGGATTAGTGGTTAGCACGTTCGCCTCACACCTCCAGGGTCGGGGGTTTGATTCCCACCGTGGCCCTGTGAGTGTGTGTGTGTGTGGAGTTTGCGTGTTCTCCCCGTGCTGCGGGGGTTTCCTCCGGGTACTCCGGTTTCCTCCCCCAGTCCAAACACATGCACGGTAGGCTGATTGGCGTGTCTAAAGTGTCCGTAGTGTATGAATGGGTGTGTGAGTGTGTATGTGATTGTGCCCTGTGATGGATTGGCACCCTGTCCAGGGTGTACCCCGCCTCGTGCCCCATGCTCCCTGGGATAGACTCCAGGTTCCCCGTGACCCTGAGAAGGATAAAGCGGTAGAAGATGGATGGATGGATAATAATAAATCAGGACGATGACGTGAATGAATAAAGTCAGACTCGTGTTATCAGGAACGTTAGAAGACGGAGGTGTTGCGCTTTAGCGCAGTGTGTAGCTGTTTAGTAGAATATTAGAGAAATGATTCACTTATTACTATTGTTTATATCAAATCCTCACCCAGTTGAAGCCCTGATTCGGTTCGACGTGTTTGAAAAGCGTGTAAAAGTCCAGGGTTTGTTCGATGTGTTCGATGTGTGCGGTTTTTGGTGGATTTGTTGCACTGTAAAAGAGTAAGTAAGGATGAAAACACTGTGTGTGTATGTTATTGAAAATGCAGAAATATGCACATATTATTATTTAGCAACTGGATTTGCTTCAAGTGGAATTAAAGCAATTGGTATTCAATTTCAAATGAACCCGACGTTCAGAGTTAATCCTGCAGTTCACTCACGCTAGGGAGCGACACAGCGGCAGGCGATGTGGAGTCCGGATTTCAGAGACACAACAAGCTACATTTGTAAGTAGACGTTCTCAGTTCTATGCAAATTAGGTACGACACGTTAAAGCAACAAATAGAAACAATTGGCTTGAACGATTCCTCGGACGGATCATGTGACGCTTGCGGTCCGCTGTTTCTTCAGTTCCCCGGGCATCCATTTAGTTCCAATCAGTTCCGTCAAAATGGATGAAAATCGTATTAACCGTGGTTTGATTTGATCCTGTCCTACACGGCGTGTCATTAAATATATAGAGAGAGACGCTATGAAGAAAAATAAAGTTTGGAAGGAAGTAGCAGAGATCGTAGGTAGTACAGTCATCTTGCTTTGCTAATCTGGTAATCTGCATGACAGGCCACGCCCACAAGACACAAACTACAAGAAACTCAAAGGACATGATGCTTTTTATTGTGAACGTGGGGTTAAAAAAAATCTAATCCAAAAAAGATACATCAATGCTCCTTAATCCATCCATCCATCCATCTCTCTCTCTCTCTCTCTCTCTCTCTCTCTCTCTCTCGCTCGCTCGCTCGCTCAGGCTGTGTGCTCTGAATCTGATGAAGTGGGAAAATTCACCCGACTGATCATATCACTAAAGGAGGAATCCTTAGATCAACACCAGACTCCCAAACAAGTCACATATGGGACGCATTTCTACAAATCCCAATAAACTTTCATCTACAGATTAAGGAGGACGGGGTTCCGAGTCCAAGCCGAGGCCCACCAATGAGTTCTGCGGGTCCAGAACTGCGAGGAAGGAGACTCTTAACGTCTGGACTGTGAATGATAAACTGAGCGATCCTAAGATCCTAATATCATCACCACTTCATCTCCTTTTATAGAGAATGTAAAAATCTGGTGTTTTTGGAATTACACCAAGTGTTCCAAAAGGCTTCTTTGAAGTGAGTTTCTTCTGAAAGTTTTCATTCAGCAGAACGAAACACGACACGCACCGGACACCTCAGAACGTTTCTGCTGAAGACAGAACAAGGGGATCGCTTTGATACCGGATGAAACCGTGAGCGGTGTGTAGGTTGCGCGGACTGATCCGGTTCTGTTCCTGGGCGTTAAAGCGTATCTGTGCATAAGGACAGCCATGAACAAAGGGGGCACTGATGATCCTTTTTATCCTCTCCCTCCTTTCGGGTTCTGTTTATTAAATTAGAGATCAGTACAACCGCTGGCTCTTTCGTCCTCTTTCTCCGTTTAACTCGATCAGAAAATCTGCTGACGCGAGACGTCCCTCATGTGAAACCAATTTCAGAGATGCAGAATAATCTGAAGCGTTTCAAGAGGCTCGTTCTCACCCAGCTCTTCCTCAGGCAGACACTCAGCACGTCCGCTCGTCAGTCACGGGGTCAAAGCTGAGGTCCGGATCTGAACAAACAAGGCAGGACACCGGGCGGTGAACCACCGACACCGCAATCACACACACAGAGCAGAGCGGAATAAACAACTCGGATGTGTGTGTGTGTGTGTGTGTGTGTGTGTGTGTGTGTGTGTGTGTGTGTGTACGTGTGAGGCTTCACACAATCTCACAAACCCACCATCTGGTTACCAGAGTCACGTGAACACAACAACTTTCCGATCCCACGCGAAATTCGCTGCTCCGACGTCGTCCTTCCTCCTCCGTCCTCCACTCCATACCAGTCGTATAGATTTTGTTCTCTTTATATCCAGACGATCATTAGAAACAGAAACTTTTTCAATATTTCTGTAAATAAAATGATTTGTGGGTGTGGCTAGGCGTGAGCACAGATAGTGACATCACAAAATAAACGGACCAATCGTGCCTGCGACGCACATCAAGTCACAACGCCGCCGCCTAAGTCTGCTAGCTCACTAACGCCACCGAGTTGGCCAGAAGGTGCTGACTCATCTTCTAGAACAGCGGCGGCTCTAATACTCGTTCTAATACTTCGCCGTTTATATATAAACAGCTAGTTCACAGGGACGCGCCAAAGAAACGCGCGGGGAACTTTTCTATAAGGAGACATTTGTTTAACGTTTATGGAAGGAGTCTCCAGTGTCAGGGGTAAAGCTGTACTTTATGGAACTTTACATTTTCCAACATCTTCAGGTCGGGACAGAGGAGTTCACGCTTTCTCTGTAACTTCAAGAGACAGAGAGAACATAAGAGATAACGAGCTGTATGCTTATAGCTGCTCTAACGTAAGTGAGAACTTGTTTAAAAAAAAACACAAAAAAAAACATTCGATGTAAATATAAACAGCTCGTCGTTCTTTAACTCTAAAATTCAGATTGTTGACAGATCACCTTCGGGTCCTGCTGTTGTGGGAAAATAATTAACTTCAGGGAGGTCACAGTAACTCTGCTGTGGATCATTTTCCTAACACACACACACACACACACACACACACACACACGCAGTGTTTCATTCCTTATTTATTTGGCATGGATGATTTGTAAAGGATTAAAATCGTGAACATTAAGCCGTGATTAAACCTTTTTATAAAACACAAGTACAGTTTGGACATGGGAGGCAACGCTTTCTAAAACACAACATCGCTTTGACGTAAACATAGATCACAGAAAATCACACAAACACTCAGAAATACTCGCACGAGTGTGTAGACTGCGGGTGTGAACTGTGAAAACCAGCAGATTTTACACAATTAGACTCGAAATTACACGGCGGCCCTGCAAACATTTTGATTGCCTCGTCAACTGACCTTAAATAAGCGCGGGAAGGGGTCTAATTGTCTTGTAAACAAACGTGGAGGAGTGACACACACACACACACACACACACACACACACAGAGAGAGAGAGAGAGAGAGAGAGAGACGTGAACAAACAGTTATTGCGCATCATGGCTGCAGGACCGCGCACGCCATCGGAGCCACTCCAAATAATCAGAGTGCTGAAATGAGATCAGACCTGTAGTTTAAAATGAAGCATGAATGAGCAGTGTGTGTGTGTGTGTGTGTGTGTGTGTGTGTTTCAGACGCA
The DNA here is from genome assembly GCF_001660625.3 of Ictalurus punctatus. NCBI lineage: Eukaryota > Metazoa > Chordata > Actinopteri > Siluriformes > Ictaluridae > Ictalurus > Ictalurus punctatus. The sequence goes on from NC_030425.2 coordinate 29,650,247, forward strand.
CGCGCAGGCACAGAGCGGCGAGCCAGGACGCGGCAGGGCCTGCGCTTCATCCCAGTATTCTAACGTCCCTGGAGTTTGTTTGAAGGGTAATTACAGCTGTTTATTTCCAGGGAAGTGTTGCTCACAGGCCAGGAGGGGTTGTGTGTGATGTTAAGCATGTCGAGCGCTGACGGAGAGCAGGGTTCCTCCGCGGGCCGTCCCTCCAGCGCCTCGGAGCGCGCGGTTAAAACGAGACACGTCTAAAATCGAGTGCGTATCAAAAAAGGTCACATTGTAATCGAGCGTAAAGCGACGCGTTCATGACACGGAAGTGTGCTGTTTGTCTTCCTTATTTCTCAGAACGACCCAACAACAGATCCGATTGTGCGTCTCGGGTCAAGCCACATTAAAGTTTCCAAAAGATGGAAACCCGCAGGCTTGGCCGCTGGGCCCGGAGATGAAATGGACGACTGTTTGGGACATGGTGACGGTCACCCTGATGTCCGTTCCGGATCCGCGGACGTTGTTTTGGCAAAACCCAAATAGTCGCGCCTAAATTTGCTAGAAGAAGCCGCTTCATTGACGTCCGTTGTGATTAAAAGTCAGAGCCGGAGCACAGGAAGAGTTCCGGACAGTCACGGGGGTTCACAATGACACCCATTGATCCAGACAAGATAAAAACACACAAGCTAAAATCGTCACAGCGCATCACCTCCGCCTTGCAGGGTCCGGACAGATGCGAGTGTTGCGACATGTGTATTGTTCATGTTACTCTACGTGACCTCGCAAACTGTTTGAATTGAACTGAATTGAGTTGAATTAGTGGACTTCATATGCCCAGATCATAACCTCACACTGTATTCATCAGACTGTTTGTGTTTTCTTTCTCTCCGCATGGTTCTGTGTGACATTTGCATGTCAACATGGACACGTTTATATTTACGTTTCTTCATTTAGAGGACGCTTTTATCCAAAATGATGTATCAAGCGGAGAACAATACGAGTAGTGCTACTGTACAAGATCTTTCACTGAGTTCTAGAGAAGCAAAGTGCGCAGAGTACAGGGGTAAGTAGGTAATTAAAAAAATAAAAAATTAAAGAATGATAATGTGGGGTTGACATTTTAGGGATTAGTTAGGTGTCCATGGAGGAGGTGCTGTCTGGGTTGAGGTTGAAGTTCATTCCACCTCTGAGGGACAGTTAGTTTGAAGGTTCTGGAGCCTATTTTACATTTCCACTTCCATTTCCCATTTCCATTTCTATTTCATTTTTCTTTTTCCATTTCATTTTCCATTACCCATCCCTATTTCCTTTTCCCATTTTAAATTTCAATTTCCCATTTCCTTTCCCATTTTCCAATTCCCATTTCCTTCACCATTTCCTTTCCCCTTTCCTTTTCCATTGTCCATTTAATTTGTCCATTTCCTTTTCCCATTTCTATTTTCACTGACATTTTTTTCATTTCATTTCTGTCTCCAGTTACTTTTCTATTTCCCCTTTTCTACTTTCCATTTCTTTTCCCATTTACACAATGGGTTTTGGTTGTTTTTTTTTTTTTGACGCTCATTCATTTCGCACTCAGCTTCAGCACTGCATTTTCACAGCCTTCTACAAATGATTAGAATCTGCTGCTGATACTCTACTTTTACATCGCAATACTTTTATACACGACAGCGTTGAGTTCATCATTTGTGCAGCAGATGCACTTCATCAGAATCCAGCTGTGGATTAGGGGGGAAGTTGAAGAGGAAACTTTTTTCCTTTACAAATATAATAACAGCAGGACCGTGTTAAACCTGATTAATTAATCATTTAAATATTCATAATAATAATTTCATTTAAGAGCTACTAGTGAAATAATGCATTCAGGGATTTGAAACAATTGGGTTAAAAAGCATGATTTCCTCTCCAGGTCCTGATTATTCCTATTCATAATCATGAATAAAGTCCATATGAATGAAATATTTACATGCAGTGTCAAAATCCTATTATATAAGGAGATATATTTTATAAGAAGATATACATAAGGAGATATGTTATATAAGAAGATATATTTTATAAGAAGATATATTTTATAAGGGGATATATTTTATAAGGAGATATATAAAGAGATATATTATATAAGGATATATATTTTATAAGGAAATATATTATATAAGGAGATATATTTTGTAAGGAGATATATTTTATAAGAAGATATACATAAGGAGATATGTTATATAAGGAGATATATTTTATAAGGAAATATATTATATAAGGAGATATATTTTATAAGGAGATATATATAAGCAGTTATATATGGAGATATATTTTATAAGAAGACATATATATATATAAGGAGATATATTATATAAGGATATATATAAGGGGATATATTTTATAAGGGGATATATATAAGGAGTTATATATGGAGATATATTTTATAAGGAGATATATAAGGAGATATATTTTATGAGATATATTATATAAGGAGATATATAAGGGGATATATTTTATAAGGAGATATATATAAGGAGTTATATATGGAGATATATTTTATAAGGAGATATATAAGAAGATATATATGGAGATATATTTTATAAGGAGATATATAAGGAGATATATTTTATGAGGAGATATATAAGGAGATATATAAGGAGATATATAAGGAGATATATTTTATGAGGAGATATATTATATAAGGAGATATATTATACAAGGAGATATATAAGGAGATATATAAGGAGATATATAAGGAGATATATAAGGAGATATATTTTATAAGGAGATATATAAGGAGATATATAAGGAGATATATTATATAAGGAGATATATAAGGAGATATATTTTATAAGGAGATATATAAGGAGATATATAAGGAGATATATTATATAAGGAGATATATAAGGAGATATATTTTATGAGGAGATATATTATATAAGGAGATATATTTTATAAGGAGATATATTATATAAGGAGATATATAAGGAGATATATTATATAAGGAGATATATATATAAGCAGTTATATATGGAGATATATTTTATAAGAAGATATATATATATAAGGAGATATATAAGGAGATATATTATATAAGGAGATATATAAGGAGATATATTTTATGAGGAGATATATTATATAAGGAGATATATAAGGAGATATATAAGGAGATATATTATATAAGGAGATATATAAGGAGATATATTTTATAAGGAGATATATAAGGAGATATATAAGGAGATATATTATATAAGGAGATATATAAGGAGATATATTTTATGAGGAGATATATTATATAAGGAGATATATTTTATAAGGAGATATATTATATAAGGAGATATATAAGGAGATATATTATATAAGGAGATATATATATAAGCAGTTATATATGGAGATATATTTTATAAGAAGATATATATATATAAGGAGATATATAAGGAGATATATTATATAAGGAGATATATAAGGAGATATATTTTATGAGGAGATATATTATATAAGGAGATATATAAGGAGATATATAAGGAGATATATTATATAAGGAGAAAAGTAGTGATGTAAACACCATATAACCAAGGCTGATTTTTCTCATAGAGATACCAAAAGCAATTACAATAAACCATTTTATTTACAATAATTTAGATTTGATTATATTTGACTGCAGTGATTTGGACCAGACGTTGAAGACCCCAAATAATAAAAACAAAAAGACACAGTCAGGCGTTACAGGTTCAATAAAAATGCTGTTACAGCACAACAACAAATATGATTTTGACACATATATCATTTTTGATCATTAAAGTGCCATGCTCAATAAACTTTGAGCGTTTATTAAAGACAGGTGGGCGTGTGCTCGAGGGGGGAAGGAAGCGTTCAACGGCTCGCAAGAAGACGGACGCTTTAATAGGTTTTGGACAGACAGAAAAGTAATGGCACACCGGAGCAGCTTGCACTTGCAAGCTTTATGTGAGTCTGTTCTGAGCAACAGCACACGAGGACGGCGCATGGTTTTTATAAGAATCTATGACTCCGAGGCTGGAGACGCTCCTGCACTGAAATAAACGACCCAGGAATTGTGTCTGTGGCCAAAAAAATATATTCACACACCCACAAAAAAACATGTCAGTGGAAAGAAAGACCACATCCTTCTGTCTTTATTTACCGGGTTACCAGCGTTTTCTAGTTCAGCAAAGAACCATGTGGAATCCCACACAGCCAGGCATCCGGGCTGAACCTACCTCTCTCCTGGTGATGATACACTCGGAAAAAAAATAAAGGACGACGTACGTCTTTGCGTGTCCAGCACCCATCCATCCATCCATCCATTTTTTGTGCTGCTTATCCTACACAGGAAGCCTGAAGCCTATCCCAGGGAACTCAGGGGAACAAGGTAGGGGACACCCTGGACGGGGTACCAACCAATCACACACACACAACAGCACACCTATTCACACACTACAGACAATTTTGGACACGCCAATCAGCCTACCATGCATGTCTTTGGACTGGGGGAGGAATCCGGAGTACCCAGAGGAAACCTCAAGGTACGGGGGGAACCTGCAAACTCCACGCACACAGGGCGGAGGTGGGATTATTTATTATAAGTGTTTATTCTTTATCATAAGTGTTTATTATTCCGACAATACACCACAGCGCTGTTGAAGTCTGGATGCTGATTATTTGTTAAGGAGGCGATTCATTTTCACTTACAGCAGCTCTGATTGCAGTGGTGGCGCTAATTCAAATCTCAGGGTTATGTTGTCGTTCTAAACACCTTACGGTTTCCATAGTAATGG
>NC_030425.2:29660000-29755000 GCF_001660625.3 Ictalurus punctatus
ACACGCCCATGAATGTCAGCCATCTTGCATGCGCCGTGCACAAAAAGGCTTAAAAAGGACAACATCGTCTTCAGTTATGCACATGTTTATGACGTGTGCTGTGCCATATCGTGAATCGGGTCATGCTAAAAACAATATATTTGATTATTTTACAAACTATATCTATACAGCTTCCGGTGCGTTACAGCCATCTACACTGCGGAGATGTACACTCCACTGCAGTCCACTGCGTAATGAAGCGTTCACGGCTTGATCATAAGGTTCTATCTGGAACTCTTTCTAATACTGGCCTGGTCTAACACACTTTTATAGGAACAACCCAAGAAGCTTTAAGGGTTTTAGATTTGCTTTATTTTTCTAACAATGCGCTGTAGGTACTAATCTCTGAAAAATAAACAATACACAAATATAATGTAGATATAAAACGTACAATACTGGAGCTAGTGTAGTGATAAATATTCTATAGGGTAAATATATAACCATGATGGTGAAATAAATCAATAAATGAACAAATAAACACTATAAGACGGTGATTATACGGGCAGTTCTTATTTTTGCGCAAAATATTTCCTCTGTTTCTAATCCGAAATGAATTAAATAAAGTAGTCTAACCCGTGTCTGTGCGAATGAAGGTTAAGAAAGTATTATATATATATATATATATATATATATATATATATATATATATATATATATATATATATATATATATATATATATATATAATCAGTTCAACAAAAAAAATGGTTTGATGTTTTAACTTTGAAAAAAAAAGAAAAGAAGTCACTTGTCTTCCCTGTAATCCCGTGTTCATTAAAAGCCGGAGACGCGTGAACACAAAAGCGGGTTATCTAAATATTATTGTTGGATTTGAGCTGACTTGACAAAAGATGAAAGGTTATAATAAGAAATTAAATATTGCAGGAAAGAGGAGGGGGAAAATCATAATCAGTGAAGATGAAGGGGCCGTGCGCCATTACGCGCCAAAGCAGAGCCGTTTATCAAGTGTGTTTAGACACCAGCGGTGTAGTCATTGTTAACAAAGGTGAAGGTTTAAACGTCGTCAAAGTATCACCAGAGTAGAGTGATTGCTCCTTTGGGAATGCTGCTCTAAAAAAAAAAAAAAAAAAAAAAATCCCACAGAATCTGGTGCACTCACATTTAGAGAAGGTGGTTCTGAAGCAGAGAAGATTGATCTGGGGGTAAAAAGGATTACTCGTGCTTAGACAAGACAAATAAATACACTTACAAATCTAAATCATCTAAAAATTTGCGCATTGTGTGTGTGTGTGTGTGTGTGTGTGCGCGCGCGCACGCGCTTGCTTGCTTCCCTTCACACTGAGCTATATATTCACCTTCTAATTACATTAATGTCATGTGTTAAATCCTCCCTCCAAACATTTCCAACAAAACATTTTTTCCCTTCTAAGCAGCAAAAGTCTGACCTCACCCATTCATTTCATCTACATAATAACCGAAGAGAGATCTTGCCACATGTCCGGAGAGCGCTTGGGTAGCGTGAAGCTTACGAGGAGATCTGGGTTGCATCTTCTCGAAAAGAAAGACGCATTTTTTGTTACTACCGAAACCTTAAGGGGGGCTTTTTAAAGCTGGAAAACATCTAGTAACCAAATCCAGCTGCGTGTGTGAGTCTGAGTTTAAGTTTGCGTGTGTGTGTGTGTGTGTGTGTGTGCGTGCGTGTGTGTGCGTATGAGGAAGAGGCAGAGAAAGAGAGAAAGACAGAGAGAAGCTGAGAGGGTCTGCTTCCTTTAGTCTAAGCAAAAGAAAGAAAGAAAGAAAGGAAGGGGGGGAAAAAAGAAAGAACCGTCTGCTTTCACCCCCCGCCGACGCTGTAGTAGCTTTTTTTCAGGAATGAACGCCGAGACGTGCGTTTCATACTGCGACATGACATCCATGGATTCGTATTATAGCGCGTCCGCGGCGCAGGCTCGGGATCAGCAAGCCAACAACCCGTTCAGGACATTCCCAACCAGCAGCGACACCAAATACAGCCCGACGTTCCTCAGCAGCAGCACCAACAGCACCAGCAGCAGTAAAGCTCCGGCGTACGGAGAGAAGTCTCGGAGCCCGTTCCAGCAGGAATGCCAACCACTGGATGGCACCGCTGGAGAAGGCACCTTTAACAAATACCACCTCTTCATGCACAGATCCTCTTGCAAGACTCCACCAGAAAGCAGCAAACTGCACCAGGACAGCAACGGAGGACTCATCTCCTGCTACGGTGAGTTTAAACGCGTCTGATCTTAATCTCCCCATTTCCGGCGCACACTCCATCTATAAAATAATAATAATAATAATAATAATAATAATAATAATAATAATAATAATAAGTTAGTACAAATTACATCCATAACTACAACATTTCTACACTGAATATTCATGAGCTGTTCTGGTGAGATCAGATCATGCAGATGATCCCAAGTCAAAAAGAGGACAGGAATAATAATAATAATAATAATAATAATAATAATAATAATAATAATAATAATAATGAAGAAGGCCAATACTGGTAATCACATTGAATCATTACAACCAATTGTCTCTTTTTGAAGACTGTGTCATATATTTACAAAATGAACTTCACGACTTACTTTAATAAAACAATCCCACTAACACAGTTAGTCTACAACCAGCCACCAAACCTTATCCGACGCTTATTCAATTTTCTTTTCTTTCTTTCGTTCTTTAATTTTTTTTTATTAATGTAATGCGATAAGCTGCGTTTCAATCGTCGATACATCAGATTCGAATCGGACAATTGAATTAACGCGTTTTCAAATGGACTTCTGGACTTAACTATTTTTAGATGTTTAGAAGAACCAAGAACGCACTGAAGGCCAAACACTCTTCAAGAAGTTTTCTATCCCGCAGTGTAGAAATATTTCATTCATATTTAATTCATCATACAAACACGCACCAGATTTAGACTAACGCATACGCAGACATTATTATTATTATTATTATTATTATTATTATTATTATTATTATTATTAAGTGACATAAAATTTACTGCTTGCCCTTGAGGACATTAAAGGAAGAGGTTATGGACTCTCTAAAACATCTGGCAGGAAAGAAGAACATAAATTCAGGCGCGCTGTTTTCCTTCTAACGGCGAACAGAACACACTTCAGAGCGCTCGTCTTCAGTATGAATGAATTGTGGGACAATTTAAAGAGAACAAAACCAGACTAACGACAGTGCAGAGGTTCAGACTCGATTATAAACCGGGAGTTTATACTGAATGTGAGCTCATAAAAAACGAAACGCGACATCTTGAGAGCAGGAAGAGGCTATAAATATTCTGCGATAAATTTCACCAAAAAATTCAATAAATTTTTTAAATAAATAAATAAATAAATAAATAAATAAAAATCCCGAAATCTCCAGCATGTGCGAGCAACTTGCGGATTAGTGACGTCATGAGGATGAAATGCAGGTAAAGGTCATAAAAGCGAAAAACAGAGAAGAGAAAGGAGGAGGAGGAGGAGGAGGGACGGCGGTGTTTTTCTCTGGAACTACAGATTCACATGAGCTACAACTTCATCTCCATGTCGCGGTGATAATATTTATTCTAGTCATTTGTAAATAAAAGTAGACATAAAGCTGTACGTCTGCTTTGCTTCTTAATTCTTCCTAAGCAGATTTCTAATGCGAATGTTGAAAGGGTTTAGAAGGTTGTGTTCTTTATTTTTTTTCTTTTTTTTTTTTTTAGCCGATAAAGTCAGCTTTAATTAGGGCGTATTTTATTTTACAGCCTATAAATCAGACAGTGATGAAGGAGGATCATTATACAGACATGACAACACACATTTATAGTTAGGATAACACATGCAGTTAGGATGCTTTATTTATTATATTCAGCACTAGAAGGAAATCTGTACCAAATCAAACACCAAGAAATAATTAAAAAGAAGTAAACATCACGACATCCGCGGGTTTTGGGTTTTGTTTGGTTGTTGTTGTTGTTGTGCTTTTATACGCAGAATCTGATCGAGCTGTTCCAGGAATAACATTTTCCATCTGTAACAGAGCCTCAAGCATCGGATTTATCAAACCACACAACCTTCTTTCCTTTGACCTTCTAAGTGCCTCAAGGTTAATGTTCCAGACTGATCACAATGCAGAAGTGTTACGCAAGACCACTCATGCAACGCGTTTTCAACAATAAACAAAATAAACCCCACTACGGAGCTGAGAAACACAATAAAGGAAAATAAAGGTACCAAAGTGTACTGGTGAAGTGTGCAGTCAGTGTGCAGCTCTGACCCGAGTGGGATATCTTTCACTGTACTTTCAAACACTGATGTAGGACCTTTACTGTAAAAGATCATTATAGATACACCTCGTGCGCTTTGTAAATAAAACACACACACTAATGGTACTAAGAGGACCTTTTTCCAGCCACAAAGAACAAGTACCTTTAGTTCTCTTGGGTTAAAGTGATATTAATTATAAGTAAGGCAAATTTATTAGACACTGATTATGTCAAGATTTCCTACAAATGATCAACAGCATATATATATATATATATATATATATATATATATATATATATATATATATATATATATATAGATAGATAGATAGATAGATAGATAGATAGATAGATAGATAGATATAGATATTAAAACAGCAGAAAGCAAACAAAACGCTGCATGTTGATTTAAAAACACGTGAACAGCTTTAGTTAAAGTAAAGAGTAACCTCTCTGACACCCTATAAAAACAGTAGGTCTAGTGAAGCGGACCGGTCCTTGGTGCTGGTTTGGGACGCGTATCTTTCATGCCTTTAGTATGCATGTTGTATATCATATACCTTCATGATTTAAGCTGCACAGATGGACTATAATCATTTTTTAGAGTGAAGATTTTAAAAGTACACTTAAAGTACAGAAGGTGCACACGTCATACTTCCACACCAGTGACGAGAACAATGACAGCTATGCAGCTACTCTTTTTTTTTTTTTTTATCTCTAAGATAATCAGCCGTTTCATGCTTATCTTCGTGCTGTGATGCTTTCTGGAAAATTCCCGTTTTATTAGTGACACAAAATATGCAGCAGAGGCACTAAATCAGTCCTGTTTTACTGACGCTGACACACTTGGGCTGAGAGTTTAGAAATTCATTCATGACAATTTAATTCATGCGTGTAGGATATATTTAATTAGTTAGATATTTGCATATGCTGGTTGGTATCAGTTTTTCAAAAATAATCAAAACAGTGTGAAAACAACAAAGAAAACGCCCCCAACAACAACAACAACTACAACTACTACTACTACTACTATTAATAATAATAATAATAATAATAATAATAATAATAATAATAATAATAATAATAAAAGTAGCTTTCACAAAGCAGTCACTTTTTCTCAGTGAAAGAATTACTGTAACTGTATGACGTAACTATTGACATGCAGGAGATTTATTACTGATCTGTTGCACAGATGTTATTAAAGCCAAATCTTTTTTTTTTTCTTTTTCTCCAGACCAATGGGATGGAAGTTATAAACGATAGAAAGTAAACAGCGGGGATCACATTAGACTGCATTACACCGCGTGTTTGGCCTTCTGAAAATAAAATCAAACAAATCTGAGTTCCTATGAAAAGTCCGATTCTTACTTACACACACGCTTTAAACGACTTTCCTTTTTTACAAAAAAAAAAAAAGAGGGGGGGGAGAGAGGGGGGGGGTGAGAAAGAGACCGTTTCATGCGACTGGTGCCAATTCTGCGCACTCACTAGCTTTTAGGAGGAAGAAATAAAAATGCCAAATTCTGCTGCAGTCGCATCTTCCACTGCGTTTTCTTGCGGGGTTTCAGTGACCGCGAAGAAGAAAAACGGACCCGAAACCTAATACTTTCAATTTAAAAAATCATTCTTTAGCATAAATAAACAGTGTAGGTAGGTGTGTGTGTGTGTGTGTGTGTGTGTGTGTGTGTGTGTGTGTGTGTGTGTTTTAAAGTGTAGATACACTGAGGAGAATAAAAGGGTTCTTTATACAGTCAGGCCCGAGGTAAATCATTCCTGCTGGAGAATCATTCTGTTATAGATCCGCACAGCTCAGAGAACCCTGAAGGGTTCCGTACAGAGGAACAACACAGGAACACTTAAAGCTCAGAGGGACAACAGAAGAACCCTTGAGTTTTTCTGTTTTTGTTTAAATACGCGCTAGAGAAGGAACGCCATGATAATAAAACGCGGCAGCTAGCGCGCATGACATCCGGTTTACTAAACTAGGAAGAAAACAAGACGGAGACTGACGCAAATGCCAGCTCTCACAAAGACAACAACAATAACAACAACAACAGCAACGACAACACTTAAGCGAGCGGAATGAGAGTGTGTACTGAATATTTCTTTATGCGTCTTTAAAAGCGCGTGACGGATCAGACGCGCCGCGTTCAGGACCACCGGACACGCCGAAAGCACCTTTCTAGGCTCAGAGCCCTGTAAAGGAAGGCGAGGTCAGCACTGTTCCGCCACTTTTAGTCGATCATAAGTAAGTCTAGGATTGTATATTCGCAGTGGAAGTGTGTCACTAAGCCCTCTCACTGCGCAAAATGGCACCGTCAGTAACATCCTGCGGGGAAAAGACAGCACGAGAGACAGGACTGAGGGGAGAGGACAGTGAGTGTGAGAGGACAGTGAGTGTGAGAGGACAGTGAGTGTGAGAGGACAGTGAGTGTGAGAGGACAGTGAGATGGGACGTCAATAATAAATGAGTGGAGGATATAATGAGTAGAAGAAGGAGGTAATGAAATAAAAACTGCGACAGACACCACGTGAAGGCGATTAAACGCGCACCAGCACTGGGAATAAGCTTCCTCTGTTTCCAGGGCTTTCTTTTTTTGTCATTATTATTTATTTATTTATTTATTTATTTATTTATTTTAAGAATGTAGAGGGAGCCCATGGATTACACTGCTGAATACCAGAAGTTGCCTGAGAAAGTGAAGGCTAGTTACTGACTCCATAACACGCTGTATAATAAACCACACAAACCACAAGGAGTTTCACAATAATTTAAAATAAAAATAAAAAAACCAGGAACGCTTATTAATTTAGATCAGATGGATGATGCGGCAAACTTTCCTGAGGCGATTGTTAATTTGTCGAAAATGAGACAAAAAGCAAGGGATGTCACTCAGCTGTTACACATGAAGAAGTGCATTCATGAATAAAAATGCACAAGTTTTTTTTCCGAACCTTTTAAATGCCACACGTGTTTAAATCTCAAGTACAAACACCAAGGTTTCTAATCCTACATTCTTTAAAGAGTTTCAGGGTTGTTGCTTGTAATTAACTTTACAGTTGAGCAATTCTAGCTCAGTATGTGATGTAGTGCGGAATTAATCTTGACTTCAGACTAAATGTTGATTCCACAATCAGACGTGGGTCTGATTGGATCGATCCCGTTAACGACGCCCCCCCTAAAAAATTTTTTTTAAAAATTTAAAAAAAAAATACAAATAAAAATTCCAGGACAATCATAATCCCAACACTAACATTCCTTCCACAGGAAACACGGTCGACCTGAACTGTTACTTCTAAACATGTAGAAAAAGAAAAGTCCAGAGCGTTTTGGGGGGTTTGCTCGGAATGCTCCAGCCGTGAGTCAGAGGGGTTCGTCGGACGCCGTGAGGCCTGTGTGTAGTTGTGTGTAGTTGTGTGTAGTTGTGTGGCACACTGACCCAGCTGGGTACCACAGCCACATGTACAAATTCCTTACAGCACATGGAGGGTGAATTCGGAGCTCTGGCTCAGATCAATTTCTGGAGGAAGTCCAATCTCTCTGAAGCGAATGAGAAAGATGTTCTGTCTTGTAGCTCTTTACTGCGTGTCAATCATTTACATAATAATAATAATAATAATAAAAACCAGTTTAAAAGATGCTAGGAGTTCCTAGCACGTAATGTGAAATAAATCCGTTATCGAAGCAGTAAAGTGAGGACAGGACGTTCATGTTTATTTCAGAAAGGTCCCTCAAGAGATAAAATATGAGGCGTGAATCATTCTGAAATTGCTGTAGTTGGAGTAGTTATCTTCCAGGTTCATGCTCGTACCGTGTCGTATTAAACCTGCTTGACTTTAAGATCTAAAAATGGTTGCTGTGCTTGTAGTAGTATTGATCCTCCCCATGTGTATGTTTGTAGAGCAGTTACATAAATAAATGTCCAGAGAGAGAGATTTTATGGCTCGTCCTCATCGAACATGAAGCTGAAATTAGTTCAAAAGTACAAAAAAACAACAACTGCCCTTTATAATGTGATCATTATGTTTCAGTGGTGAATGTTATATACAACATCTTTTACAATATTAAAATGAGATAAACATTACAAATGAGATTAAACTTAAAACCTAGCGCAGGTAAGACGTTATTATAAGGCAGCTGGTTGTCGTATTCCAACACTAAACACTAATACATTATTATTATTATTATTATTATTATTATTATTATTATTATTATTATTATTATTGTTCTACAGTGAAAGATTATGAGATCATGGAACGGAGCAGGAGATGGAGATGATATCTCTAATACAGAATAACAAAATAATGTTAAATATACAAACAAACAAACAAACAAACAAACAAATAAATAAATAAAAGTTTGGCCTGTGTTGGTTTAATTCGGATTATTTTCTTTAGATTCCGTGCTCATGATCCTAGGAAGCTTCTTAAGTTATCATCTGAAAGAATGAATTCTTATGGACACGACGCAACCGAGAAAAGAGATCGTAAAAAAGAAAGGTTTCGCCGAGTTTCGTGTCTAGCCGATCGACTGACTGGAGTTTATGCCTTCGGTAGACTCAGACGGGTTTTAATTCACCTGAGGTTTTCTATACCGTATACTGTACATGCATTACACATATATTCATACAAATACCCGGACAAATCACAGCGCAGGGTGACCAGCTCGAGCTTCTGCAAAGCAACACGGGTGGAAAATAATAAGAACCAGTCACTGAGGTTCTCTTCAGTCTGAAGAAACGGCTGCATTTGTGCAGGTTGTTAGTCTAAAGAGTGGTGACAAGAACCCAGGATCACTTTACCACTTAGACCACGTTACGGCTTTTTACAATTTACTTTAGTCTCGACCGGCACACACAAGCGCAGCAGGCTGACCGATCGCTTCAAAGACAAGGCACTTGATTGGACGAGGGCTTAATCAGACCCGGGGTTTAACACACGCGAGCGGGTTTAATGTGTCCGAGCACTTCTAATTGTATTTTAAAAATAACCAGGAATCCATTTCCAGTTACCCTAATGCGGATTATTTGGGGGATTTGTTAATCTAATTTTGATTCAGACTAAAACGTGTGAGAATGCTACTCCTGAGATCCATCCCCAACGATACGTTTCATCTCCTTTTAAAGCAGAATGTTTCGTTTTTGCAGAAATTTTTTTCTCCTCAGCTACAAGAACTGAATCCTGAGATTAAAACGGGATTGACAGAGCTTCTTTACGGTTTTAATCCAGGTTAAAAGATTCATCTGCAGAAGTGCAGGGAAAGATCTGTAGCCGTGTGTGTGGACTGCACCGTTTCACCGTCACTTCTTCTCACAACGTTCCATGAAGACTCGTGAAGCACGTCGTCACGTCGCTGCGGTTTGAAACGTCACTCAGGAGATTCCCTCGGGGGGTTGAGTCTATAACACTGATCACCAAGCAAGGGCAGACTAATGAGAAAGGTTAACTGTCAACACGACAGCGTAAAGGCTGTGAAGAAAACTGCAGATTAACACACAAAAAAATTCTACAGGTCTGTTTAGAGATCGTCTTTCATCCTGCTGATTTTTATTTGTAGTGGAAGTTTTTCCTAAATGGATGAAACATTTTTGAATGTAAATGAGGCTTCGTCTAATTAAATGTGGAAAACAATTCCTGTGTATCATGTTAGATATGATTTCATTTCTTTAGTGTTTAATTAATTAGGTTAATTAGATTTTTATTTCATATTTTAGTATAAAAGTAATTGTAGTCATTCCTCCTTCATACCCAAATTTCCTAGAGAAAGGAACGCACGTCTGAGAATGTGGATCGTCTAGAAACTGAGACTCTGAGTTCTGAAAATGATTTTGAGACACTGGTTTTGCGCTTTAATGTGTATTTCTTCTCGTTAGTACAGTTTATAAAGGGTTTATAAATGGGGTTATAAGGTTTATAAATGTTTATAAGGTTTATAAATGGGGTTATAAGGTTTATAAGGGGTTTATAAATGTTTATAAGGTTTATAAAGGGGTTATAAGGTTTATAAAGGGTTTATAAATGGTTATAAGGTTTATAAGGGGTTTATAAATGGGGTTATAAGGTTTATAAAGGGTTTATAAATGGTTATAAGGTTTATAAGGGGTTTATAAATGGGGTTATAAGGTTTATAAGGGGTTTATAAATGGGGTTATAAGGTTTATAAAGGGTTTATAAATGGTTATAAGGTTTATAAGGGGTTTATAAATGGGGTTATAAGGTTTATAAGGGGTTTATAAATGGGGTTATAAGGTTTATAAAGGGTTTATAAATGTTATAAGGTTTATAAGGGGTTTATAAATGGGGTTATAAGGTTTATAAAGGGTTTATAAATGGTTATAAGGTTTATAAAGGGTTTATAAATGTTATAAGGTTTATAAGGGGTTTATAAATGGGGTTATAAGGTTTATAAAGGGTTTATAAATGTTTATAAGGTTTATAAAGGGTTTATAAATGTTATAAGGTTTATAAAGGGGTTATAAGGTTTATAAAGGGTTTATAAATTGTTATAAGGTTTATAAAGGGTTTATAAATGGGGTTATAAGGTTTATAAAGAGCTTATAAATGGGGTTATAAGGTTTATAAGGGGGTTATATATGGGGTTATAAGGTTTATAAAGGGTTTATAAATGGGTTATAAAGGATAACTCATGTATGGGTTTATAAATGGGGTTATAAGGTTTATAAAGAGTTTATAAATGGTTATAAGGTTTATAAAGGGATTATAAATGGGGTTATAAGGTTTATAAAGGGTTTATAAATGGGTTATAAGGTTTATAAAGGGTTTGTAAATGGTTATAAGGTTTATAAAAGTTTATAAATGGGGTTATAAGGTTTATAAAGGGTTTATAAATGGGTTATAAGGTTTGTAAATGGTTATAAGGTTTATAAGGGGTTTATAAATGTTATAAGGTTTATAAAGGGTTTGTAGATGGTTATAAGGTTTATAAAGGGTTTATAAATGGGGTTATAAGGTTTATAAAGGGTTTATAAATGGGGTTATAAGGTTTATAAAGGGTTTGTAAATGGTTATAAGGTTTATAAGGGGTTTATAAATGTTATAAGGTTTATAAAGGGTTTATAAATGGGGTAATAAGGTTTATAAAGGGTTTATAAATGGGTTATAAAGGATAACTCATGTATATTGCCATCATAATGACACATAACTGGACATATAGAGCAGGACACAGGCCTTTCAGTGATTATATGACATGAAGACTTAAAGCCTTCTCAGAAGTTTCAGATAACGCGGTGAACCAGTGAAATGTTTCTGTTGCGTTTTTGTATCCCAACGATCCCAATAATCAACACCTCTGACGGTCGATTCAACCCGCAGCGTCTTTCCTAAACGACCTTCAGAATGATTTCTCGTCGTTATAATCAAAAACATGGCTAACAGCGAACCAGGACATAATATTAACACCCTGTCGGGATGGTTTTAAAGTTTGCTAATCTATGAATAAATCTGCTGAGACTTTAAACAGGCTGGAGTTTAAATCAGTCCGCAGCGAGCGCTCGGAGATCCTCAGATGAGTAGATAGAGGAGAGATTTATCACCAGCAGAGGTTTGAAGGAAATGCCGTGTTTTCTTGCACAGCGTGTGCTCTTTGTTGGAGCCCGTTGGGATAAATCCTCCCTCAGGACTAGTGGTGTGTTTGGACTTCTCTGTGGACGGCTCGGGTTCTCACTACTGGGCCTTTTCGTAAAGCCTCAAATGTTTAAAAACGTTAAAAAGGAAAAGAATGCTGTGGCCAGGATGGAATAGACCAGTGTAAGTAATCAGTGAAAGGAGGAAAAAACCCCACAAAAAAAAACAAAAAAGAGGAGCTGATTAATTAGAAATGCTGCTCAGAGCCAGTTAACCCAAGTGTGTGTGGTAAATTTAAACCCAACGTTCAATTAACACAAGGCCATATGGAATTTCTATAAATATCTTTCTGCAAACGTAAAACTAGCTCAGGTTCTGCTGACGGCTTACCAACGGGACCGCTTTGGAGCATTTTACTAATATTTTCTTGCATTAATTAAACAGTCACCGCTTTAAAAAAAAAAAAAAAAACGGTTCTTGTCCACGCTTCAACGTTCATATTCCAGCCGATCCATCAATCTCAGGACACGTGTGTGTACGCGGATGTGTGAAAGAGCCTGAAATAATTACAAAGCGGAAGCAAGTTTCAGACGACTGGCGAGGCTTCAGAGCTCGGCCCCGTTACGATCTTTTTCATATTGTACGAACAGAAAACAAACCCAATTAGAGACACAAATAAATGCAGAGCAGAACAAACTGTCTGCACACACACACACACACACACACACACAGCGCCCCCCCCCCCCCCCCCACGTCTAAACAATTCAAAATTGACCACGAGCACTGAGAACACACTCTTCTTTCAGAATTTATAACACATCTTTATATATACTATATTATATTATATTACAGCCTTTTTAGGTCTGTAATATTTTGTCATTAACCCTTAGCAGAAACCCTGGCGTGCCTAATTTATAGTGTTGCTTTTTATTTGCCCGGTGCTGACCTTGCCCATCGGATTGCATAAAAAGCATGGGGGATGCCCTGCCGCTTTACAGCCAGTTAAATTACACTTTGATGTATTCACCCATTTTCAACTGGGAATAAATCGCTGCCCCTTGTAAAGATATGACCCTGACTAACTCAAGGGTCGAGTACTGACATCTTACGGGGGCCGGGAGCCTCTGGCGTCTCCTGTCCCGAAGAGAGGCACCCTTTTTAGCGCACTCGTGTCTGGAACGAGTGTCTGAATCGTTCATGCATGTATTATGGAATGTATAAAAGGTGCCCTCCACTCTTTATTAGACGTATCGAATGGCGAGCCGTTTGGAAGCGCTTCCAGTCCGAAAGCGTGGCGCGTAGGTAGTGTAAAACTAGATTTACAAGCTCCATTCTTGCTAAGCAGGCAGGTGTGAATACACTCAGGTTAAACAGCCAATTAGTCCCGGAGCTGAACCTCAGCCTCTCCTAGCCTACTCGTGAACTCGCGTTCGATTTGTAGTTCTTCTTGACGTGTCAAAAAGTTCAACGGGAATACCGGTATTCTGATAAAGGCCCGTCTTTAGATCAGAGGTCCGACAACATATATGTAGTAGGCCGTACTATCCCGTACGTCTTATTTGGGGTTTGGGGCTGGAAAACGATCATCTCCAGACTTCTCTTTTCTGTATGTTGGAGGTGGTGGACGGTTTTAGAGTTAAAATGTTCCATGGATGTGTTTTTGCACTAGTTAAACTGGAAACATTTTAAGAGATTACATCTGTTTATTCTAATAGAAATTTAGAAAGCTGAGGAATTACAGGACATGTATAAAGCATGACTTTTGTTTGGTATAATTTGTAAAAGCAGACAGGGATTTGGGGTTTGGGGTTTGGGAACAGACTCACAGTGACCTCCACAGCTCATATTTGCCTTAAGCTTGAGCTTTTTTTTTTCTTCCCCCTCAGCTAAATGCTGTGCCCACATGCCCTTTTACGACGCCGTTCAACCGCAGTCCTCTCCAAACCTTTCCCGTTCTGACACAACCGATTTGCAGTGAGGTTTCAGGCCCGGGTCATGTTACACGGCCATATGGAGGAACTCTGAGCGCAGAACCGCTGTTCACTTTGAGCGACAGAGAAACCTCGCCGCCAGGTTCAATCCTGAATTCTAACAAGCGAGGGATTGTCACAATACCCCACGTCAGTCCAAAGGCATGAACGCCACAAGGTATCAGCGAGACACTTTGATCGCCAGGCAGCGC
This sequence comes from Ictalurus punctatus, assembly GCF_001660625.3. Taxonomy (NCBI): domain Eukaryota; kingdom Metazoa; phylum Chordata; class Actinopteri; order Siluriformes; family Ictaluridae; genus Ictalurus; species Ictalurus punctatus. Next base: position 29,674,043 of record NC_030425.2, read on the forward strand.
TGCGAACAGTCTGACAGTCTGAGGCACACGGCATCTCAAAGCGAAAGCTGAAAATATTTACGCTCGCTCCCTCTCGCTTAACAGGATGTGTCAGTCCTGAGCGGGAGGCAATATGGGAGCCATTATGTTCCCCCCCGAGCCCTGGGTCCACGTCTGTCAGGGCCACAGAGGCCACAGTGACCAGAGAAAGCACTCGGTCCTGTACGGGCGGCTCTCACAGGGGTCTCGCCAACACAAAGGACCAACAGCAGACCCTCGGGGGGTATTTATTCACATCACTGACTGTTTACACCAATAAGTGGTCCAGCATTTATCCAAAACGAGGCGAGTCAGGTAGTGAACAGCAGGCGTATTAAGAACGCTATGCTTCATGTCAACGTTATTGGCACTGACGCTTCTCTAGAGCATGGTTCCTATGTTCTGTTTTATGTTCAAAAAACCTAGACGATGCTAATAAATAAAAACAAACAATAAGGCAAAGACAGAACAAAACATCAGTGAATTCAGGACATTGTGACCTTTACAGAGTTGATTTCTTACCCAAGATTTAACAAGCAATGAAATGCTATCTCTATTTCAAATAGATATGGGAGGATTTATATTAAATTTATATGCTGTTGTAGTTTCAAATGCATCAGGCGACGCCATAAAAAAGCTAAATCAATCCTAATTTAAAAGAGCTGGACGGTCCGTTTCTACCGCGGTCATAAGCTTGCGACCGAATGAGCACGTGTCTGATTACAGTCCGGGGCGGTGCATTCAAATGTCTCCCCTGGACATGGGAATGTAAACATGCTGTACGCTTAGCGTTCAAATGGTAAAAGTCGTGAGAACGCTGTCGCGTGACGACTGAGAAACATATGTTCACAATACTCACTGTTCCCTACACTGGAAAATCAGCAGCGGTACACTGGACATTATTCCAGGAAACAGAAATGACGACTGAATTAAATGATTTCGTACGCCGTGTAATAATACGGGCTCGTATGGAAGTATTCTGCGGACAGTGTTCAAAAGCAATTGCATTTCGTATCTGTGGACGTGTGTTTCCGTTCACGTTTTCATTTACACGAACGTACCGTGTCTGCCAAATTTCACATGGAAGCGCAAAGTCCATTTGCGATTGCATTTCCGGTGTGTTACGCGTTATGATCCTGTCATATTGAAACAGTAATGGCAATCACCCCGTCTGCGTTTTCATTTCTTCAGTGTGGCGTACGCGGCCTGCTAATATTCGAACCGCGAAATTCAAATAACTCAAAATTATTAATAAATGATATCCTATATAAACAAATACTGTATCCATACTGTATCATAACACTACAATACGTTAGATATCCTGTGAAGTAGACGACTATAATCTTGGAATAATCGTACGCTTTTGCCCAGGTCATGCACTTTTTAGACGGTCCCTAACTGACTTCATTGCTGTAAAGCACTGGTGAGCTGCGTTTCTGGGAGATTAGCTTCAGGGGCATTTAACAGGAGAAAAACTGAAAATATATTCAGATGCACTTGCTCCAGAGTAAGACAATACACATTGCGTCCTTTCTGTGTGTTTATTGTTTGAGAAATAGAAAAGAGAATCTTGAATGTGCATTGAATCTCCTGTGAGCACGAGGCTGTGAGTGACGTCACTTCCAAACACAAACACGCCCTTAATAGTATAGCCCCGCCCCAACACTGATTGGCAGGTTTCTGTGCAAGGCATGGGAAATGCATATGGACCCCAAATTGCAAACACAGCTTGCAATTTCTTTTTAATATTGACCGCAAAATACTCCCATAGGTTTGCTCGTCGCTCGGTGACTGCAGCAACATTAACGCACGCGATGTAAACTTCACACGCTTTACACGTGATTATATGACGTGGATGGAGCCTAAAGACAATAACATAGTGACCGAACACATGACTACAGGAATGACATCACAAACACCTTAATGCTCCGTTTCCGTTCGTGAGAAGTCTGAAACGACTGAAAAATCTTCCACAGGCATGGTGCACAGATTCACCCAAACAGCACAGTGCATTATGGGTATTCCGTAGCCACTGAGGTACATTGCTTGTGTGCATCAGAGTGCATTGTGGGACTGAAATAGCACTGGATATTCGCCACAACTTTTCCTGAAAACAGTGCACTTTATACTGAACAGAGAAGGCGCAAAGACTAGCTAATGACTGTTTAGGTGTTTTATAGTCAAATATTGGGGATGTTTATAGGAAATGATCTTTTAAACCCAGTCAACACGAACCAGTAAAGTCAGTCCCATCGCCAAACTGACCATCAAAGTAAATCTGTGGAAGCATCGGAGATTCCTCAACGCTGCATCGTTCAGCTCGTGACCCCGAAATCGCAAATACACAATAATATTAAATGTGAATTATTGAGTACAGATAAAAACCTTGGATCAGTTAAAACGACAAAATCAGTGAAAGAGTGAGTCAGTGAACAAGTGAGTGAGTGAGGCAGTGAATGTGTCAGTGAATGAGTTAGGGCGGGAGTGAGTCTGTGAGTGAATATGTGAATCAATGTGTCAGTGAAATAAGTGAGTGAAAGAGTGAGTCTGTGGGTGAATGATTGAATACATGAGTGAGTGAATAAGTGAATAACAAGTGAGTCAGTGAATACGTGTGTGAGGGAATGAGCGAGTCAGTGAATGTGAGAGTATGAGCATGTCAGTGAATAAGTGAGCCAGTGTGTGTGTCAGGGAAAGAGTGAGTCAGAAAGTCTGAGTGAAGGAGTGAGTGAGTGAGTCAGTCAGTGAATGAGTGAGTCAGTCGGTGAATGAGTGAATTAGTGAATGCATCAGTGAGTGAGTCAGTGAATGAATGAGTCAGAGAGTCTTTGAGTGAACGAGTGAGTGAGTGAGTGAGTAAGTGAATGCATCAGTGAATGACTGAGTGAGTCAGTGAGTGTGTCAGTGAATGAGTGAATCAGTTACTGAGTGAGTGAGTCAGTGAATGAGGGAGTCAGTGAATGCATCACTGAATGACTGAGTGAGTCAGTGAGTGTGTCAGTGAATGAGTGAGTCAGTGAATAAGTGAGTGAGTGAATGAGTGAGTCAGTGAATAAGTGAGTAAGTCAGTGTGTGAGTGAATGAGTGAGTCAGTGAATGTGTGTGTCAGTGAGCATGTCAGTGAGCGAATCAGTGAATGAGTCAGGGAGTCAGCGAATAAGTGAGTCAGTGAGTGTGTCAGTGAGTAAATCAGTATGTGCGTGAATGAGTGAGTGAGTCAGTGAGTGAGTGAGTGAGTCAGTGAATGAGGGAGTCAGTGAATGCATCAGTGAATGACTGAGTGAGTCAGTGAGTGTGTAAGTGAATGAGTGAGGGAGTCAGTGAATGAGTGAGTGAGTCAGTGAGTGTGTCAGTGAATGAGTGAGTCAGTGAATAAGTGAGTGAGTGAATGAGTGAGTCAGTGAATAAGTGAGTAAGTCAGTGTGTGAGTGAATGAGTGAGTCAGTGAATGTGTGTGTCAGTGAGCATGTCAGTGAGCGAATCAGTGAATGAGTCAGGGAGTCAGCGAATAAGTGAGTCAGTGAGTGTGTCAGTGAGCAAATCAGTATGTGCGTGAATGAGGGAGTGAGTCAGTGAGTGTGCCAATTATTCAGTGAGTGAGTCAGTCAGTCAGGGTCACAATCAGTGAGTGAACGTGCGAGTGAAGGAGTGAATGAATGATTGATTCAACAAGTGATTAAGTTCGTGAGTGAGTCAACAAGCGAGTCAGCCAAGAAGTCAGTCAAGGAGTCAGTGAGTTAGTAAATGAATCAGTGAGTGAACGAGTCAGTTTTTTTTCCAGGTAGCAAATTCCAGAAATCCAACGTAAATAAAATTCGTATAGTAGTGTAATCGCCGATGCTTCCCGTGCTCAAACCGTACCGATGCGGTCCACACCCCAGAGACTTGCATCATACACACCTTTACTCTTCAGCTCTATTTCTTTGTTGCAGCATGAGAAAACAATAATGCCTACATACCGCCTGAGGCGATCCCAAACACGGGGCGCTCCGGCGGAAGCTCCGATCCCTGTACAATCGTTACCATGTAAAGTCCTGTAAGAAGCTGAATCTTTGTAAGCAGGATAAAAACAATCTGATCCATTTCCTGACTGACAGACTGAGGTTTCACAGCTGAGCTGATGTGCATTTCCAGTGGCTCGACGCGGAAAATTACCACCCCAGCGTCTCATCGCTGGGTCAGTTTGGCGTCGTGACCGGCCCGCTTCGCCGTGTCGCAGCAGATCACACACACAAGCGTGCGTGTACAAGGCCGCTGAGGAGAATCCAGCCATAGAGGAGGAAACCTGCAATTTTCTATCAGGCTGCAATTACATCTGTTTCTGGGTATCTGTTTCATATGAGCACTTGATTTACAAGCTGAGACTGGCAGCCGTAAGTGGAGCAAGTCAGACATGCTCAGATATTACACCAAGCCAAAGGCCTGACACCAGCAGTCTCGCTCCAGGCACACAAACGGCCAAAGGAACTCTGGACCATCCTCCGACGCATTGGATCAAAATCGATTTTCACGCAGCAGCGGCACGACACGCAGGTGTGAATCCGAGCAGCTGAAATACCACACCGAACACACGCAACATGATCTCGATTTTCATCTAACGACATCTGCCGATTTTATTTATTTACTCTGACGCAGGGTCTTCCATCCGTTCAGTTAACATTCATAAAGTTCATAACAATTCGCCCAAGTCTTAAGAAAAGTCACAAAAAGGATCAAGTTAAGGTTAAGGACACGATTTGCACTCAGACCTTTTCGTACGACAGCACTGGTATGAAATCAGATGAAGTACAACCAGCTCACTGTCAGACGAGCACACATTTCACCTCCATGAAACATACAGATATCTGGCACAAATCGAGCACAAAGGTTGAACCAGTCTAGAATCCACATTTTTAGGGCAAATCTAGAGCCTTTAACTTTCTTCTCTCGTTCCTCTGGGGATGTAGAATCATTTTTGAAAGCCAGGACCTGGTAAATATCCATAGAACCCTTAAAGAACCCATGAAGAACCCTTTTTTCTAAGAGTGGACCAAGTACTAGAAGCCACCTGAATCCACCTGTATGTACCGAGAATCCATACATACACTCTTACAAAAAAAAAAAAAGCATTCTTCAAGGGTACTTTAAGGGTTTGGTGCATAATTATTGGTTCTTATCTTCCAAAAAAGGTTTTAACTCAGAACATTTTCTAAGGCGCAAACATTTTGCTCCACTGGGTGCGGGGCTGTACCCACGCCAAGGTCAGAGCTAGAACCATTTTGTTTCTTCATTCGTTCCCTTTTAGAAAGAGTTCCAAGTAGAATGATTTTTGGAAATCAAGAACCCTTAATTATCCAACAAACCCTTGGAGAACCCTCAGAGTGTGACAAGAACAAACACAGCAAAGACATGTTAAAATCCTGACGGGTTCTCGATATTAAGAAGTGAAGTGTTGGGTGAAAGAGATGATAAATAAAGGAACACCTGAAGAACGCCTCTTCTAAAGAGCATGTTGTCTTTTCTTATCTTGGCCATTTAAGTTGTTGCTGCTTTTTATGTGAATTTTCACTTTTTCAACAATTTTCTCAAAAAGTTGCAACGCTGTAATGTTCTCTGAACTGTAATGTTCTTACCAGATGGCCCACATTCGCCACTGGTTTCCACTGTGTGATCATCTACTATATGAGAACATAATGGTGGATAAGTCATTTTTATATCATTAAATCATCTTTAATTACAGAAAACATTTGACATTTTTCATCAAAAAAAAAGTTAATTAAAAAAAAAATCCATTCTGTTTACTCCCTCCAAAGGGTGAACATCCTTCAGTTCGAATCTCGCAGCTCTAACCTCCCTCTCTCTCTCTCTCTCTCTCTCTCTCTCTCTCTCTCTCTCTCGCACTATTTCCAGGTAAAGACACCACAGGGCTGACCGACTCGGACCTGCCGGCGAACACCGACCCCACAGGGATGGATGGTAGCTACCTCAGCGTGAAGGATCCAGGAGCCAAGGTTCCTCAGGACAGACCCAGCTCTGAGCTCGCCTCCCCCCTGGACAAAGGTGAGGGAGAGAGCAACAAGGGCAAGAAGAGACGTAACCGCACCACCTTCACGAGCTATCAGCTGGAAGAGCTGGAGAAAGTCTTCCAGAAGACGCACTACCCGGATGTGTACGCCCGAGAGCAGCTGGCACTCAGGACGGACCTCACAGAGGCTCGAGTCCAGGTAAAATCCACATTACGCTCCTCCTTACAGCCTTTAAGCATTAACACCAGCACTGGTCTCCTCATGACCTGTCTGAGGAGGCTACATGAATAGTTTAGTGCATAGTTCTGCATAAAGAAATACTACATGGACGGCTTTCTTTCTACAGAAGAACATCTACAAAAGAGAATTCCATGTTCACTTAATGGCAACCGAGTCTCAGTTAGCGGTTTTATTCACCACCGAGCCTAAAAGTTGGTAGGCTGCTCCTCCAATGTCATGTTCTACGTTACTGATTTGAAAGGGCCTCTTAAAGGTGTCTAATGACTTCAAAAAAAAAAAAACCCGTAAAAAAATAAAAATAAAAAAATCGGACGTTCACTTTGTTAAGACAGTCTGAGAATCAGGAAAACCTTCGGCTTTCAGCAACACCAGATAAAGACATCATCGTTTAGAGGAATTATTATTTAGAGAAGTTATTAACAGTAAAAATCATGATTCAGAAGTGGGAAATAACACAAAGACGTGTCCAAAGATTTGAGGACTTAAAAAGTCATTATAGGCAATCGGAATACACGTCAATATTCAATAAACTTTTGCACAAGCGTTGCGTCAAAGACAACAGATCGTCAGACTGGGGGTTAGTTTTTAGGGTTAGTGGCCACTGAATTTTTGGTTTGGTATACTGGAAGTAAGGGTGTACAAACTTTTGCGGGTAACCGTACTAATTCTTTGGTACAAATGTGGCATCGAAGACATCATCATCAAGACAGAGGTCTTGGAATTGGCAGTAATGAGGGAATGTTATAATCCTGGTTCTTTATATGCCGTTGAACCTATGTGACAAATTTTATACCAAAACATTGCTTTGAGAGTTAAAACTGTGGCCGGATATGTGGAAAAACCCCGGAACCGACAGTCAGAACCTTACGACTCTCAACAACAGTTTTCAAACCCGGATAAAGCTTTTCCGAAGTGCGAGCTTACGGAGAGGACCAGCGAGAATAAACACGGGCAATAAAACTCGGAAAACCTTCAGACATCCAAATCAACGTGTGAAGCGACGGAGGGGAAAACGGACGGTACACACACGGTGTTGGGTTCCACCCATGGCCTTCACCAGAACCTCTGAGTTACAACGTATCTGCGTCTGGAAAAACCCAGAACTCGTGACCCTCTGATCCCCCCCACCCCCCCCACCCTTTCATATTTGCATATAATCCTTCCAGGACCGTGGCTGCATTCCAGCTCTGAGTGACACACAGGGAGAACCCGTTTTACCCGACAGCACGTGCACACTTCACTAAGAACGCCGGGATTTAAACTGTTTGTTTTTCATTAACGTCCTGCTCGGGAAAGAATGCGTCCCTCCCTCCTCTCCCCGCCGGGTGAGAGAACCTCGCTGGAGGCTTTTTGGATGTGCCGGAGTTCACTCGTAACCTTCAACCTCGTCTTGGTCGCTCGGATAAAACACAGATCCGCTTTTAGTCCGTGAGCGTACCCAAGAACGGCGGTCGCATGCGGACGTGCATCGATCTCACGCGTCTCCGATAAATAATAACAAATGTATCCCGCCGTAACTATCGAGACAGGCCACGTTACCGTTCAAAAGCTGTTCATGTAAAAAAATAAAAAAATAAATCTATCCAAAAGGCATACAGATGTCCTGTCACAAAGAAATACAAATAAGACGTCGTGTTTTTGCTTCTCCGAGCAGGTCGTGAACACGAGGTTCGGTAGACGCCCGAGGTTACGCTGGGTAATGACCTGCACCTCGTCCTGACGGCACGCGGTTCCGTACCACAGCGTTATCTGAAATGGAAATAAAAATGTCATGGAAAGAAAAGCACACGGAGAGCTGGCCAGCGTGCTTGGCCGAGTTCATTCACAATTAGCAGTTATGTCTGTAAAATCTGGCATAAGTTATTGCACCCCTCATAAAACCAGGCCTGGATTTGAATAAGTATGTGCCTGCTTTGATAAATAAACAAAAACACTGCCATGCTACAAAAAAAAAAAAAAAAAAAGCTAGTTAACCCTGAAAAGCTTCATATCTGCTGTTTTGTTTGCAGAAAAAAAAAGAAAAAAAAAAAAGGTGAAGTTGAGTGACAGCAGAACCAGACGATCAATCCTCAAAGCTGCTCATGACTTCAAAGCTGATCTTTCCCCTCTTTCCGCTGGGCCGAGTTTAGTGTTTCTGTTCGCTCTCCTCCAGCGCTGGAACATAAATAAAGCTCTGTAATAAGCGTCTAAGTGGCTTTAGCTGTCAACGTCTTTACCAATTACTGCATCGTTACCACGCGTGCTAAACACACAAAAATACTTTCTTTTTGCCTCACAACAAGCCACTGAACAAGTTTTTTTTTTTTCTTTGTGAAAAAGTACACAGAGGAGGAAAGTCCATGGGACAGCGACAGGAAAAGAGAGGACATTTTTAAAGTGAACTCTGCTCTCTAACAATCCTCCCTCAAAGCTCTGGCCTCTCGGTCTCTCTGGTACAAAGGAGGGCTTTTTTTTTTTCTTTTCGGTGAGAGCAGAAACTCTACACGCCTCTGCGCTGGCTCGTGTCTTCAAGTTCAGAAAGAGGAGAGCAGAGGAGCGAGGGAATACGTCCACCTTTTCTTGTCGGCACGCCTCTCCGGGGTTGGAGGAGCAGCGTCGGAAAGCCGGGGGGCTTAGGCGTCAGGAAATTAAACATAAAATGAAAACAAGCTTGGGTTTGAAACGATCCCGTCTCGCTTTTCTCAATTTCCCCAACTGAAGAGCGGAGATAAAAAACCGAAGCAGGGGACAGGAAGAAAACGGGGACAAGCGACTTCTTTTTTCCTTCACCGCCGCACAATCCAGTACACACGGTGTAGCGTGTGCGGACCTTAAACTACACGCTGCGACGTAACCGAAGAAAGAAATAAGGTTTCTTTAAAAATAAAAAACACGACTGAAACGTTTTCCTCCAAACGACGGCGTTTAAGTCACGGGTAACGTTAAAGGACTGGTACGGTGTGATGAAACAGACTTCCTGTCACCACCCCAAAGCCCATTACTTCCGTTTATTATCACTCACTGAGTGTTCTATTCCTCTTACACCTCAGCAAGTTGCCAACAATTAGAATTTTCTTCTTCTCTTCTTCTTCTTAAACAATGACACGTCATACTTGTTATCCATTCACAGTCGCATGTGACGCTGTGGAAGCAGTCGTTCCTTCACCAGCTGCTTTTTACTTTCTTGGACTTAATAAGAAATATAAACGATAACGACTTCAAATGAGCGCGTTAATACAAACCTGCGGTTCGCAGCTGCGCTACTGTCCGAGCCGCTGTTTAAAGAAAACTAAAATCAACACCTTCTGACCAATCGGAATCCAGAATCCAACACGAAACACACGTCTGGACTGTTGATTGGTTCCACGACGATCCACGGTGTCAGTCTTCATAATTACGACTTGCTTTTCACGGTTCTTCCTCTCTGCCAGTGAACAACCGTAAACATCGTCGTGATCACTACGGACCTGTCGGTGAATGCATGTGTTGGTTATTGATATGTCATTTTTAAAAAGGTGCTAGTTACTGTTTTTTTAAGGACGTACCGATGTTGAGGTTCGCTGTTTATTCGTGGTAAAACGATGTCATTTTAGAGAACCTTAATCTGCAGAACCCCCGTGATCCGACATGACATAAAGTGCAATCAGAGTGGCAGTGCGATCGGGTTTCTCAGAGAGCAGATAGCGAGATGACGTCTCTCTGTTTGGCTGCGGTGGAAAATGCCAGACTTAAACCCATCTGAGGCTTGGCCTGTATTTAGATCGCTTTCTCAGCCTTTGATGGCAGTTTAAACATAATAATGCTCTCATAAACAACGCTTTTAGGATCAGTTGTCAGAGGTAATTATGGTAGACTTTTGTCATGAGAACGCTGTGCTACGCTAGTCTAAGCACAAAGGGGTGAAGGGGGGGGTGGATTGGGGGGATGCTGAGGATCTGCTAGCATTTTGTTTGAGGAACTGACGTGAAATTCTCTCCACATTGTCTGTATTAAGGACCATCCCCTCCATCTTTTGTCTTTGATTGTCTGCGCCGCTGCGGAATTAGAAGAACGGCTTCGTTTCTTTCGCTCTCGGTTTTTTTTTAAATTGCGTGCGAGTTGCACGCACGTGTGGAAACCGAGGGGAAAATTGCATGTCAGTGGACCAAAGATCGGCAGGATGATTGGGCCAAATGTTCTTTTCCAGCCCTGAGTTCAAACTCCAAAGGAACTCCTTTGTCTGGGGCAAAAAAAAAAAAAAAAAAAAAAAAACAACGCCTGCGATTGTCTGATTTGAGAAATTCAAAAACTAATAAAAGATACGAGAGACGACGATCTGTCAAATACGGGTGGAGAACGTGACAAAAATACACAATGATCCTTGAAAACAGCTGTACGATAATAGTACCACGCTTTCAGGATGTAACCTGGTGAAAATATTCGCATGTGAACAGATGATGTGTTTTAAACAGACATAAATAACAGAAGTACTGCTCGTGGGGTTTCTTCTTTTGGGAAACTTGACAGAAAGGTGCACAGGAGGAGACTCGATAGACCTCAGGACTGGGATCCAAAAATTGAACATAAGCGCCAAGAAAATAGAGAAAAACTCCTTCCAGTTTAAGGCCACACCCACGTCCGGTTTAAACCCAAATACGTATACGGATCTTTGGAGCACGAAACCGATGCTAGCGTCGCGTCACGCCCGTGAAAGGTTTGCTAGCAAAGTGTCAGAAGTGCCGCATTAAAATAAAATAAAAAAGTCGATAAAATGTAGGATGTTTTTTTTTTTTGGGGGGGGGGGGGGGGGGGGAATTGTCAACTTCAGTTTGTTACTGTTACTAAAAAACGTTATAAAAACATTTAAAAACACGTGCGATATTTTTGAAAAGTGCGCCGTGATGAATTTATCATTATATTAATACAATCATTAAAAAAATTAATAAAAAAACCCCCACACCAACTGGAGCCTGAGCAATCGCCAGAACACCTCACGTCACTAAACATTTATTATTAGCGTACGAGTGTTCGTGGAGTGAAATCACTTAGACGCTGTTCCACTCGGTTTTTTAAAACACAGTCTTCCAATCTATCATGAGCGAAGGTGGAGGAGTGACACGGTTCTCCGAGACCTATGGCCCCGGTGGGTTCCTGCACCCCCCTCTCTACCTCCTGCTGTTACTGACGGCTCCAATAGAGGAGGGAAAAAAAAACCTCCGAGGAGGCCTTCGCAATCCGTCATCTCCTACAACATCAAACACCACGCAGGTCTCACTGAACTATTCTTCTAGGAAGAGGGAAGAGATGCTGAAAAATAATACGCCGCTCGGCAACAGCCAGGAGGATTTCTGACGGAACGTTTTGCAACATCCTGGCTCTTAACGGACAAAAGTTTTCTGTTTTTTTTGTTTTTTTTTAAACGAATCTGTGTCCAAGTTTCCTCGCTGGGAGTTCGATTTGCGCAGATAACGATCACGTCGTCGGTTAAACGACGAAAAATAAACAGTGTTTATAACGTGTTTCTTAAATACCTCCGTTTCCTGCAGGTATGGTTCCAGAACCGGAGAGCCAAGTGGAGGAAGAGGGAACGTTTTGGACAGATGCAGCAGGTCCGAACGCACTTCTCCACCGCCTACGAGCTTCCACTCCTCACTCGGCCGGAGAACTACGCCCAGGTACAGCTGACTGTCTCAACTAAAGCCAATAGCAGAGGAGAGAGAGGGTATACCATACTTCCTGGAGTGTTTTATTGCGCTTATACTACTGCAACATGCCAGTGTTTACACATCATCGGGGTTTGTTTTTTTTTTGTCCATTTACAGTAAGCTAAAAATATCAAGTAAATAGTCACTATAGTATATATATGTAGTATAATACGTTGTGAAAGTCAGAGGTAAAGCTGTGATGTTCAGTTTTCCGACGTCTTTACGACGGGGGCGTTTTTACGCTTCCTTGTGGTTTCTCGGTAAGATGAGGGCTGGTGAGGGAGTGACTGTTTATAGCTGCTATGACGTAAGTGAGAGCAGGAACTCATTTCGGAGAAGAACGTTCATCGTAACTATAACTGGATGAGAATAAACGCGATTTGTGATGGTTGTCAGATTGTCGTCGTGGTAGAGGAATTAAACACTTCAGGGCTTGCTCGTATAGGGAAATAAGCAGCGTTGGGACGGTAGGAGGGACTCGGCTTCAACACCGCGCCGTCACTGATTATTTTTCCTCTAACAGAAGGACACGGAGAGTGTTATTCCTGACTCGATCGGCGCTGTCGTATAAATACAGAGTAAATAATGACAGCGGGTCTGTGTGTCGTAAACACCGCGTGGGATCGGAGAAAATCTCGAGGTTTTTCGTGTCCCAGGAGTCGGGTCGGGATCGGAGGCCGCGGCGGAGCGAGACACGCCCTCACGAGAGAGCGAGAGATTCCCCCGGATTTATTGTGAATCTGCAGGAGAGTGGGAGAGCAGAGGAGGCTCTTCAGGGAGCAGGCCTGCAGCTGTGGAATGCAGCTCGACGCACATCTGGGGCATCTCCCTGAGAGGGCTTTCATCTCTCTCCGAGGCAGCCCTCCCTCAGATCCCCTCGCTTCAACACACACACACACACACACACACACACACACACAGAGCGCTGCCCTTTCACTTCCCTCCACGCTCCTCCTCTCAGCAGAAAAGACAGATCCACAGAGTCACGCTAGGTGTTGAAGAGAAGCACAGACAGACATTCCTCTTCTGAGTGAGGCTGAGAACCTCAAAGTGCCTGATAAATCTCTCTTTTTTTATTTTAAAAAGCACCCCTGGGACCCGGCGTCACGGCTGAGACGAGAGTTTTGACGACGTGCGCAAGTTTTTGGAAACAAAGGAATGCCAGAACTAAAGCATGTTGTACGCACTGCACTCGTAGTGCTCTTCGTAGTGTTTCCACTTCCTGTTAAAGACACACTTTCCTGTAGAGTTCTACATAAAACCAAAGAACCCTTCGAGAGCCTTGATTTGAACTTGTTTCTAAAAGTCTACAGCTGTCAGATAAATCGCATTCGAATTTCAGTTACTCAAATGCATTCCCATTTATATCGCAGAAATGACAAGAAATCCGTTTCCACGCACGGCCTTCCGTGTGTTCGGGAGTTGTCATGATGACATCATGTTTACTAGCTGGAACCTTTATACGATTTAGCGCTGGTTATGCTAGCAAGCTGGAAAAACTGTAGGCAGAGTTCTAGTGGTCTAGTATGGTCACAGATTGATACTGCCCCCTATTGGCAGCCCACTTCCTGTTCGTCAGGGGACACCAGCCCGGTTCCTGGAGATCGACCTTCCTGAAGACTTTAGCTCCAACCGTAACGGTGCCCACCTGATCATCTAATCACTAGGAGCCTTTAGAAGTTCTTGATCAGCGAAAACAGGTGTTAGATCCCGGTTGGAGATGATGAGGGTTGGTGAGAACTGCTCTACGTTCGTTTCACCAGAATGTTTAGGAAACGTCTCTACATGGACTCGTGTTAGAATGACGAGAATGTTTTGAAAACGTAGATATTATTTATATATAAACTCTTATACGAACGTACTTATACCCTTGTGCAAAAAACGTTTGTCTACCGCAGTACGATCACAAACCAGCATCAGACTCAGGATGAACTCAGAACCGTGAAGTTTAAAAGACACACTCCTCCGATTATACAGATCAGGGTTTGGGTTGCATTTTTTTTTCAATAAAAGTTCCAAGTTTTTAGTCTTAAAATGAGAGACTTTCTCTGTGCTTCCGTATAGAAATTGTATATAAATCGGGGTGAATTTAGCTAACAAGCTAGCTAACTTAGCCAATGTGGTTGTCATGGTAACATATATTTTGACAGGTTTGGGTGAGGTAAACGGAGATTAATCCTGGAATACCACTCGTGGCACTAATTAGAGCTAGTTAAGTTCAGCGGATGTTCGTGATATTCATTTGGGTGGCATGAGGATCTGGGGGCGTTTCCTTATTTGCATATTTACGAATATGTATATCTGGTGGCATCAGAAATGAGGATAAAGCTGTAGAGATGTTCCTGGGACCTTATGTTGGTCATTTCATTAGTATTACAGCCGTATGAAATTGTGTATTATTTTAAATGGTTTGAAAAGTACTGTTTAGAGGTATTTAAAAACCATTTCCTGTACTATTTAAACTGCTTGCGTCTGAATGAGTCGCCTATCGATTGCAGAGATGTAATAATAAGACTAACAGGCGTGTGTTTCCTTTCCGTTGCATCACAGATCCAGAACCCCTCATGGATCGGAGGCAGCAGCGCAGCGTCTCCGGTGCCAGGCTGCGTCGTTCCGTGCGACTCGGTGACTTCCTGCATGACCCCTCACCCCCACGCTGCGAGCGGAGTGTCCGACTTCCTGGGCGTGCCCAGTCCCGGAGGTCACATGGGACAAAGCCACATGGGCAGTCTGTTCGGGAGTCCAGGCATGAGCGGTGGCATCAACGGATACGATCTGAACATGGACCCTGACCGGAAGTCGTCCAGCATTGCTGCTCTGCGCATGAAAGCCAAGGAACACAGTGCAGCCATCTCCTGGGCCACATGATCGCCCAGACGCACCGGCACCGTCGCTCGTGGTGTTCTTTAACAACGCAGTGAGAGAACGAGACGGTGAAGAGGACAAAAAAAAAAAAGTCAAAAAAAAAAACCACGAGCATGGGTGAATACCAGAGCAACCACGATGCCACGTGTGGCGAAGGACAAAGACGGTGAGGGAGTGGACTGACTCGGAGAACAGAAAACTGATATTATTATTATTAAAAATTAAAATAAAACCCTGTGAAGGAAATCCTCTTTAGGAAGAGAATAATCTGAGATCTGGGAAATGAGAAATAACCAAAGTGAGCTGTGGTTAAGGATTGGTAGTTCCTGGGATAAAACTTGCTAAGAATAAATCGAATTAAAATAAAAGCAACCCCTGCACTTATCAGACGAACCTGTAGGTCCTAGCTGTAACGAGTAACTATACAGAAACAGGCCTGAGAATACGAACAATTTCACTACTTCACAGACCAGTGGTGTCCGATCTTATCCGGAAAGGGCCGGTGCGGGTGCAGGTTTTCAATCCAACCGAGCAGAGGCACACCTGAAAGCAGGTGGACTCGGGCGTGGCTCCTGCTCGGAACGGATCGGAATGAAAACCCGAACCCACACCGGCCCTTTGCGGATAAGATCGGACGCCCCGGTCATAGACGCATCTTTACCCGAAAGTCCAAATCTGGACTTTCTTGGTGAAAGTCAAAAACATTTACATACTTAATCTGCATATAAAGAAAAAAAAAAAAGAAACGTAACTTTCCTTTCCATTTGAGCAAAATGACGACTTTATGCTCACGACTAGTCTAAATCATTCTACACTGCACTGAAGAATATCTTCTTACATCTAATAGCGCTGTGTTCGTCAGGCGGTGCGGCCACGCGGAGCAGGAAGCGTTCGTACGCAGCGTGCGATGGTGAAAGACTGACCCTGGACGTGCAGGACCCTAAGGAGCCCGAGACACTTTACGGGAAGGTGTGGACGAAAACCGGTTCACACTTTATGACTTTCAAGCCAACGGAAAATGTCAGAAGAACCGAGATCGGCGCCGTAAGAACGCAGAATTTGACGAGCTCGCGGTATCAGTGGCAGATTTAGCAATTCGACCAAAGACGTAGCAAGATTGCAAACTCGGCAACAAATACGGTAGCGGCGATGGAGAGACGTAAACAACACCGTGCTAACGGACAGAAAGGACGATCTCCTTATTTACCTCAAGCGCGGTTCCAAGAGCGTACGTTTAAGCGCACCCCTTTTCTGCACCAGCTGATTTCCCCATCACGCTGACTGAAGGCCTGAGCGGCCTCGTACGCAGACGCTGTCCTTATCGTTAGACGATCATCACATCGTATAATCTGACCTGGAGAACGATTAAGGCGAGTTCAATCTAATCGGATTCGGTCCGTACGGGATTTCGCAAAGTTTTTCCGTGATCGTTGCGGGCCATAAATGCCTGGTTTTGCTGTGGCGCTTTTCAAAATTTGTTGTGTGACTTTTTTTTTTTGCAGAAAACTACTCGAATTGTCGAAATCGCAATAAATAGCTGTGCGTGCTCTTCCGCCGTGATGTTCATGGGTAAATGAGACCTTTCAGCTGTACGCATGCTCGACGCACGTGAATCGAAGAGGGCTTTGGCTGAACGCGTGTTGGTGACGACGTCACGTGGGGTTCGGTCGATGCTGCGTTCATTTCTGCGATCGCAGAAAATCCTGACGGGACCGTCTGAAAAATACAATCGTAAATAAATCCAGCAGACAGTGATTTTTGAGAAGACTGGGAGACGCTACACGAGCCGACTTTTTAAAATTAGGACGATTTTTCGACCGATCTGCACGCTGCTTCTAGTCCCGCCCACATCTCCTAGCTCGGCTTGCGTGGTACCTGCGTCAGCATGTGACCAAATACAGCCCGGGTACACCTCATAGCCATGGAAATTGCAGCAACATGGAGGATTATGGGTAATTTGCCAAGTCGTACCGCGCGGTCCTGTGGAAAGAGCTTTAAAAAAAAAAAAAAAGCGTCATGCAAACCTTCATCACATCGAGCGAGGGCTTCCTTACACGTCTGGTTTCTGATCAATTTCGACATTTGAAACACAGAGAAAACGCTGCATCTTAAAAAAAAACACATGTAATGTATTCCCCTTCTGTGCAGAGTTAACAATCTCTCTCTCTCTCACACACACACACACACACACACACACACACACACACACACACACACACACACACAAGAAAGAGCTAAAGCCATTTTCCCGTTCTAAGAGCTCCCAGGTGAGACTTAAGCAAGTTGATGGATTTGTTGAAATATATTACCCTCTACATCTCAATCCACGTTTATTTTCTCTCCCAGAGAGACTCAGGGCAAGATATTTAACCTGAAGTGACAATACAGTGCGTCTGAAAGCTCGGTCAGGGTTTTCTACATGCTTTATATGGCAATAACAATAACGTCAAACACCATCTAGCGACGGTCACCTTGTAGCGAGGCAAGATTTCCGGAGAGATCGTGGACGAAGAGTAATCCTGCAGCGATTCGGGACGTTAGGCAGAAAAAAAAACCCTCAAGCTACAATATAACAGTAAACTACACCCCGCTGTCCGTGCCAGATTTCCCAAATACTGACTAAAGAATGAATTTTGCCGATTTAGCCGAGACCTCGGTGCGTTATCCGGGTATATGATCTTCCAGAGACGGCCGGTTCGAATACGATGCGCAGAGACATTTAAATGCATGCTCGGGTTTGATCTTCGCTGCATGATTTTTTTGGCAGCGGTCCCTCAGAAAATGCCCAGCATTCCACACTCGAGTCCGACACCCTGACACTCATCGTGGACGTTTGACTTTCCTTTATCGCCGGACGTTTTACTCGACGCGAGTTAAAAGCGGTCGGCGTTCCATCGTGATTTGCTTTACAGCATTTCTGGGTCTCGTTCGTTCTTTCTTTCTTCCTTCCGGATTCCAGATATAGATCAGATAGAAACAAATCTGTTCTAAATTTGCGGAAGAACCCGATACGTGTTTAGACAGGCCGTTTCCGGTTTATAAACCAGAACCGCGTTCGTGTCATCTTACTGGGAGGCTTTACGGAATTCCTCGTTTTCGGACGCAAAGAGGTTTTATCGCGCTCATAACTGGAGATGAGCGTCTGACGCCGGTGTTCAACACTTCGACAGGTCAAAGGATTGAGTAGAGGACACTAAAACAGTCGAAGAGGAGGGGAGAAAAGGAAGCACACTCGTTATGAAATTTCAGACGAGCGACTAACAGCGGCCTTTTAATCGTTAGCTTAACCATTAGCGATTAGCTCATAGCTATGAATAAAACATGAATTTAGTTGTTTTGTTTCACGCCGGCGTTTAAACGCTGCTTCAGTCATCCGGATTTTTATTTTTTCGGACAAGCCATGTCATGGGTTCACTGATCAGACCGGAGAAGGCGAATAAAACGAGCAATCGTCGAACTTGTGTGAGAACTCGTTCCTTGCTCGATGCCGTCGCCTAAAGAACTGAATTTGAACGGCTGTACGTGATTGGCTGCAGCAGAGGATCTGGTACAGAAGGCAGGTTCATGTTTAGGAAACCAGCGTTGATTCTCCTGCAGTATTTTTTCTTGCTTTCACGTACTGGGTGTGTTGCCATGACAACAGAAACAGACGTTAATGACGTGTGCATGAGTGTCGTACGTATTTTACAAAACGCATGAAATGTGGTGAAATTCATCATTTCAAAGGTCCATGATTTTGCAGACTCGTGAAGTTTTCCTCGTGTTGGCGTCTTCGCCGAATACTCTCTTGATTTAACGAGCTGTAATGAAAGAATTACGCGACGAAGAACCCACGATTATCTAACGGACGCTTGGAGAACCCTTTTACGTATCAACTTGGTAAGCGGCGTCCGCTACAAACTTCAAACGTTTGCTCGTTATTTTCGTTTTCATACGTGGAACCTGTCAGAGGTTTACAATTCAGCTTGGTACTCGGTACGCTCATAGAAAAAAAGGGTTCTCCAAGGGTTCTTGGCTTCCTGAAAGGTACTGCTTGGAACCCGTTCTGATAGGGAAACGCTACGCAGAACCTAGCAGCTCTCTAAATTTCCTAAGAGTGAATCAGTATGAGGACGTGATGTCCAGGGTTTGTACAGGTTTTCTGAAATAAGGTTCAAGCTTGACACCTGGTACTATTTTAGAGAAAAGGGTTCTTGTAGAGATCCTTAAGGGGTCATCGGAAAATTAAGTGCAAGTTAAGAACCCGTAGTTACCCAGTGGCCCCTTGAAGAACCCTTTTTACTTGCTCTTTTTTTTTGGGGGGTTCTTCAAGGGTTCTTCAAAATGGGTTCTTCAAGGCTTCTCGGCTCTCTGAAAGGTTCTGCTTGGAACCTGTTCTGAGAGGGAAATACTCCTTAGAACCAAGAAGGTTTCGAAAGGACACCCTGGCCAGGTTTGTACAGGTGTTCTGAAATAAAAGTCAAGTTCGTCAATTCTTGAAGTGTTCTTAGCTTCTAAAAGAGGGTTCCACGTGTAACCCTTTTTTGCATGCTAACAACCTGTAATTATCCAATGACCCCTTAAAGAACCCATAAAGAACCCTTTTTTCCTGCTCATTATTTGTTACCTAGAATCTGGCAGAGCTTTACCATGTAGCTTCTTGGTGCTTGGTACAATCTTAGAAAATTGGGGTCTTCAAGGGTTTTCATCTTCCTGAAAGATTCTGCTTGGACCCTCTTCTGTTGTAGGGTTCTATACAGAACCTAGAAGGGTTCTAGATTTTCTCAGAGTGTAGTATGATGACACAAGGTTTTCTGAACTAAATTTAAGCTTGGTACAAAAGGGTTCTTTAAGAGTCTAGCTGGGTTCTTAGCTTTCAAAAAAGGCTTAAATCCGGTTCCATCACCGGATCCAGTTTCTTTTCTGCATTTAAACATGAGCATATAGATGTTCCTGAGAGCTTGCACTTCTCTCGAGCCCTCTTAGCGTCCCTGTACGGCGTAGAACACCGGTTTTGTCGCTCTTGGGTTACTCAGAGGGCGAAAACGACGGTTTCACGTTCCGGCGTTCTGAGAAAGGACAGAACGCACAGCTGTGTGACGAGCAAATGCAAAACAAACATGCCTCGCTCATGCTCGTGCTCAGCTGTCAAGGCTCCTCTTTCACAAAGTCGCACGCTGCACGACTCGACTCGCTCTCTCCCGGTTTAAACCATCGACTCGCGGACATTCGTCAAGTTTCCTTAATTATCACCCGGACAACTGCGGATCGGGATTGTGTGACAGCACCGAGATGCCGGTTCTCGTTGGGCGGGTTATTTTACGATTGGCTTTAGGCGGCTATCTCAGCTCACAGCTCAGAACTCAGGTCACTAAAATAGTCGTGGGATAATTTTGGTTTCTTTACACAAAAAAACAAACAAAAAAAAACCTACAGGTTCTACCAAGCATGAAACTCAAACTGGTAGCAGCGTGATTCGTGCAAACAAAATAAACAAAAAAGAAAAAACATGAAAGAAGTCCATCTCTACATCGTCCCTTGTCACTTCTAATACTACTGAAGAAGGCATATCCGAGTTCTAGAATAATAATATAATGCTTTTGTGTGTGAGCGTGTGCGGGCATGTACAATTTTCTGTGCGTTAATTTTTTTTTTTTGCTGTTTAAGAATTGAAAATGTAATTAATTTGTTGTAATTATCCTTGCGAGGAATTTAATATTATTTCGTGTGTGAGGTTGGGGTTTGTGTTTGGATTTTAGGATTTAAATGTGATTTTTTTCTCTCTCTCTCTACGCCCCCCCCCCCCCCCACCCCACCCCTCCCCGGTGTGATACATTTTTCATTTTCTTTTCTCCTCCCAAAGCTTCGAGCTAAATGTACGGCGTTCTAATTAATTATTTACTTCCAGGCTTGTTGATATTCTACATACATATATATATAAACATATATATGTATTGTGTGTGTGTGTGTGTGTGTGTGTGTGTGTGAGATTTACAACAGTAAGTTATTGCACTTACAAAAGCTTTGCTCATAGTAACTGACCTGGGTTTGATATCACTAATAAGCGGTATATAATCAAGCTCCAACATTTGGTCTAATTGATCCCCCCCCCCACACACACTGTCCCAAACTCGTCTTACACAACAGTAATTACGCATGACTCAGCTACAAATCACAGCCTTTCTGAAAAACCGTCCAAGGCTCCCACTGGTTTTATGTGAGCCTTTATTATTTTTTTTTTGCCCCAGGACAATTCCCACTCAACAGACTATTTTAAGATCTTGGCTTGTGAAATCGCATGCATTCTCAAAGCACCATCATTCCTCTTCCATTCTCTAATAAATTGGACTAATGGAGTACCAGTGGAGAGAAGAAGCAGCGTGGGTTTGACCGTATTCCAGCAACGGGGAAAAGAACATTACATTCTAACCCACGTACTGTAGAGGAAGGAGCTCTGCTGCTTTTATTTCAGGCTTTGAATATGTGTGTGTGTGTGTGTGAGAGAGAGAATCCATGTGTGTGTTAGTGTTAGTGTGTGTGCGCTTGGTTTTTTTTTTCCCCTTTAGATACTGATCAATAAAAACCTTAACATTGACTCACCTTTTGCTTTGTCTGGTCGTGCTCTTCCTCCTCCCTCCTCGGGCCACTAGAGAAGTGCTTAAAGGAGTAAAACACTCTGCATGGTGCTGTTACAGGAAAACAATCAACGACAGTCCGGTGTGACGCAGCCACGTGGTGAAGCTGATGAACAGAACATCCTGATGCGTTTTATTTCACTTATACGGCAGCGATTTGCCACCGATCGCAATTTTTATCCGTTTATAGTTACACGATGTTAATTAGTGCCTGTTATAGCAGCTATAAACAGTAGTTCCTTCACCTCTCTCTCTTTAAATCTTTCTTGAGTTAGTAAGACTTGTCATGTTACACAGAAACCGAAAACTTAACGCTACAGCTTTACCCGACACCGGAGACTCCTTCTACAAACATTAAACAAGCATCGCCTTACAAAATATCAACAAGAAGAACGTTTTTTATTGGTTTATTATTCTGTATGTATATATATATATATATATATATATAGTCCCTGCGGACGAATTGTTACTATAGAAACGATGAGAAGCGCTTCGGAGAACTGAGAACGCTTGCCTCGGTGTGTTCTCTATTTCGCTCACACACACACACACACACACACACACTTCTCATAAAGTAGACCCGTTTAAACTCGGAGCGATTGCAACACTCCCAGAGACGCTCGCTTGGACTAAATAACAGACACTTCATAAAGCAAAAGAGCTGCAGACAATCTGGCTCTCGCTACGTAATTGGTCATCCGCTGACATTTCCAATACCCGAGTCGTTGCTGAAAACCTCCTCCTTACCAGATTTTCTCTTTCTCTGTCAGGGAACAGGCCGAGCAGGAATACATTTCTCTTCACAAGTTCACTCCCCATAGAGATGAAATGCATTTATCTCAGACATGCAGGCTCCTGCACTTAAATCATTCACAGAGCTCAGACATCTGCTCCATCCCTAGACAACAGAAACCATAAAAACACACACACACACACACACCACTGCTTAGTTTTAACTTCACAATGTCACATAGGCATGCTTTAGAAAAGAAGTTGCTTGAAACATAAAAAAGGCCAAAAATGTAACGTTAATTCTTTATTTAAAAAAGAGAGAGAGAGAGAGAGAGAGAGAGAGAGAGAGAGAGAGAGAGAGAGAGAGAGAGAGAATGTACACACAGCCAGAATCTTTCAAATAAACAGCAAAAAATGTACATTTAGATGAAACTGTTAACTGTAAGTTTTGTCAACTTTTTGTTACCGGGGAATATTCATAAATGTCAGCACAGACACACGACTCGATGCGTGATTTATTCTACTCACTGGTTAAAAATATTTAAAAATTAAAATTAAAATTCACACAGACTGATATATTACAATCATGAACGCGCAACGCTACTACTGACTAAAGACCGCGGTATTTACGGAGCTGCCGGGATTGATGGCGAACGTGAAAATCTTGGTATTTTACCACAAAAACGTATATCCGAGAAAGAACCGTGGCGGAAAAAAATCGTACGCGTGTGAACGCTGGGTAATAATTACCATCTACTCCATTTGTATACACGTCAAAGAGTCAGTGGTCTAATCGTTTACGATTGGCTCACGAGACTGGGGCAAAACGTAGGTAAAGTCGGGCTGTAGTGAAGGACAAAAAGACAACAAGAACAAAAGAAAAGACGCATCGTACACGTCTGCGTCCTTTCCCCTTCGGTGAATTCGACTGTTCACGACTCCAGGTGAATTTTATTTCGTTTCTTTCTGCTTTAGTAAAAAAACAAAACAAACAAAAAAAAAAACACGTATTTTTCAGCTCCAGTATCGCCATAGGAACAAGTCAAATATTACATAAATGCTGTAGTTAACCATAAATGTTGGCACCTCTGTGTTTACTGGGTACTCTGTTCCGTAGCTCACGTCTAAAACCCAAACATCCTTTTAAGAACGCTTGACTGTTAGATAAATTAAGTGAACGTATCTCTGATAAAAACAAGGACAGTGTTTATACATCTTTGACAACACCCTCACGGTGTTTCTTAATTTGTTTAGATTCCAATTTCTGAAGTTTTGAGGAGTTTCTAAACATTTGACGAAACTGCTGGGAAAAAATGCGACTTTTTTTTTTTTTTGGGAAGAAAAAAACTTGTAAACCTGTAAAACCTGGACATGTTCTACACTGTACAGAAAAGTTAGAAGCCTTAAGGGTTGGTTCTTCAGCTTTTCCCTCATGGGGGAATTCTTTAAGGTTTTATGTAGAACCCTACAACACGCTTCCCCTATAATAAAGTGCTGGAAGCTTCAAAGAACCCGATTTTGTCCCTCAACAGCTGAACGTTAAAACTCCTCTGACAAGCTCTCGATATTACGAATAACGAGCAATAACTTGGAGATTCTCTGGAGATCTGAAGCTTCAGCTTCACAGAACCCTTTTTTGTAGTTAAAGTGAATAACACTGAACCGTTCAACATACTGCACCCTCAAAGAACCCTTAAAGAGCGCTTTCTTTCTACGAGTGTACCGAGTACTACGTGGGAGGGGTTTGGATCACACACTTACCCGGGCACTACAGAGTTCTTCAAGTGTTTTAATGGTTAATTTTTGGGTTCTTAAATTCATAAAAAGTTTTTGATGATAAAATATTTTCGTGTAGGGTTCTACATCGAAACTTTAAACCACTTTTTTTTTTTTTTGGTTATGTCTCTGGGAGAACTCAGTTTCCATGTAGAACTCTACAACAAAGTAATTTCCAATAAAAATATTTTAAAGAACCGTTAATTTTTTAAAATACCATGAAAGAACCCTGGCTTTGAGCTGCACATTTACTCAGGTAATACATACACTCTTCGAACAAAGGGCTCCTTGGAAAATAAATGGTTCTTCCCATCCTAAACATTCTCTATACGTAGTCCCGGAGAAAGAGAGTCAGCACGAAAGAACCGTTAATGGTTTTAAATCAGTTGACTTTTTACTAAGCTAACAGACTCTTAAAGAACCCTTTTTCCTAAGAGCGCACGTATTAAATCGGTAGGTGTGCAGTACAAGCTCCAAATCACTGCTCATTATTTGCTTTACACCAGGAACCTGTCATGAGTTTAACACTGCTATCTTGGTACACACAGGGTTCTACAAAGGTTCCTAAATGGTTCGTTCGATAATTTAAGAGTTCCTAGCGTCTAAAACAGTTCTACTTGGAAAGCTTTCTGCCAGGAAACCATTTATTGTACGACTCTACCTAGAAACGTTAAGTTTAACTGGATAATTAAACGTTCTTAGCTCCTTAAATAAACTATCTAATGGTTCTGGGAAACCCTTAACGTTTCATTGTTTCTGAGAGTGTAGGAACCAAAATGTGACAGGATTTCAGTTCCTGCTTTCGGCAGAGAAAATGAGCTTTTTCCATTTACTTGCATAGCAGCTCTAGTGTATAATGTTTGTATTGAATAGTAGTAAGTATTATTCAGTAAATACAGTAAAATGTGAGTAATTCAGCGTGAGAAATGTAAATTCGGACCACCGAGAGCTCCGGCAAGTTTAATGTACTGACTCTGCTCTGAGACTCTCCAATCCAACCCTCGTTTTCTATAAAAACATATAAAAAGACACGATTTGGGCTTCTCAAGGTCAAACATTGTTTTTCAGTGGACCCGAATTTTCAGTGTTATCGACAGACACAATCTGCTCTGTGACGTTCCAGTTGTTGGTTCTTCTTTCCAAGTTCCTGGTGATCCATCTCGATAAAAGGACACGTGTAGATACAGCAACAGGCCGATTCCCCTTATGCGCTCTTATCTTAAAAAGTTAAACGACATCGATGAGTCCTAGAGCATTCTGTGATGTGTTTTTTTTTTTTTTTACGAGACGAAGGTCTCGTAAAGAACAGGAGCGGGACTCGGTCATAAACTCCCGATGTTGGGAAAACTCTTGAGCTTCTCCGGGAAGTCATCCTTGTATAAGACGGGATCAGCACGGTGTTCCACGACCTTCAGAGGCATGGTGCCGAATACTGACGCGAATTTGTTTATGCACTCAGACCTGAGAGGAAGGAAAAGAAAAGAACCGTTATGTGTATAATACAGGTGTGCGTTAATGAGACGTCGCACGTTGCATTGGGATATCTACAGTTCCTAATGTGCGAGGGGAAACCCGTCCCTGCTGTGAAGCATGTGGTGGTAGTATCATGCTCACAGTTACGCCCAAGCACTTCAGCAGGTTCTCTACAGCATGTTCTTTTCCCCATTTTTGAATAACTCATTTAATAGCACTCAGAGATGCTCAAAGTTTTTGTTCTTTAAATAATGATTTATACTTTTCCTAAATTTTGTGGCATCTTCCAAGAACAGGTGTATTTATATTAAGATCATGTGACACTATGGACGGACTCCAGTGAACTTATCGGCTTATTGGTTGCGCGCGTACCTCTGAAATAAACTCTTACCTGATTGACCAGATGTATTTTTTAGCCTCCGAGTTCAAGCAAAGACAACCGAGTGGGGAGGGGATTACGTTACGCGGATATTACACCGACCTCGATTCACACTAGAGTCGAGTTTTGAGGCGGGCTCGAGCGCTAGTCGAACCTCTTCAGGACGTAATAAAAAGCCCAAGAACCATCACAAACGCACCAAAGAACCTACAGAAGTACTTTAATGGTCCAGTGGATAATTACGGGGTCCCATCCTCCATAACAACGCTTCTGCTTTCTGATAGGAAATGCCGGGTTGTGTGGCTCTATGTAGAAACTTTCCCCAGAACCGTTAGTTGTTGTTTAAAAAGAAACTAAGATCCTTTAATGATCTGTAGTGTGTAATTTTGTACCAATAGATCTTTGTTTTTTTTTTTAAAAAAACATTCCTCATTTTCGGTTTGTATTAAAACAACAGTAGGTATTATTATTTAGCAAGTACAGTGAAATTAGTCTAATTTATGGAGAGAGAGGCGCAAATCGGGACCAAACGACACCAAAACAAGAGATATCATAATATCCTAAGATCAGTTTTTAAAATTTGTACATAATTTTGCTAACTATATACATTTTTCCCCCTCTGGCAATATTTTGAGGTATTTGTAATATAAAATCCCAATTATTCCCACTACAAAATGAGGAAAATTTTAAAGGCTGGGGGGTGAATACTTATGCAAGCCACTGTTTGAGCACTGGCATTTTTTATTTTTTTGGGGGAGTGGTGCAAAGCCTGGCTTTTATGGCAGGAAGCGTGTTCAGAGCGAGAAGCGTGACCAGAAAGACCCCATCAATCTCGGTTGAGCCTCCAGTCAAAGGGCTGCATGGTCTGTGGAGCCAGACTCTATTAGTAACACTCTTTATTCACTTCCAAGGTCACGCACTTGTTCAGGCCCGGAGCGGAGCGCGGGCTCCCGGCTCACTTTCAAGTGTTAAAGCCATCACTCACGCAGAGGTGGCACGTAACCGAGCGCAATTAACTTTCTTAACGCAGTTACGTATCTGCACTGCCACGCCATTCTTCTGCAGCCGAACCTCGACACTCCGCCTCGCGCCGTTCCTCGAGAACCATCTATCTGTCCTTTTATTAACTGACTCTTTAGGGTCTTCAGGCTCCTTGCTGGAACCCTTAAAGTTCCTGTGCATAATTTTCGCTCAAAAAGGTTCCAAAGTAAGCCTATCAAATAACCAAGACCCCTAAATAATTCAACCTAAACGTAAAGAACTCGTAAAGAACCCGTTTTCCCTAACAGTGTACCGACTAGCAGATGGCTGGAGTTTGTGTCACACACTTATCCGGGCAGTACAAGGTTCTTCAAGTGTTTGTTTACGGATCTGTCGGATAATTAAGAGTTCTTAGCATTAAAAGAACTTTTTTTATTTTTATTATTGTTTTTTTTGTTTTTTGAAGCTGAGAACCCTTAATTATTCAAGAAACCGAAAACCTCAAGAACCCTTTCCCTAAGAGTGCACGGAGATTCTAGACAGGTTAGAGACATTAAGAAGAATATAATGAGCAATCATTTGGAGTTTGCATCATATACATAACCAGTTAATACACACACTCTTAGAAAATAAGGTTCTTCGAGGGTTCTTTAAGTTTCTTTTCATATGGTAATGAAGGGTTCTTTTTTCCATACCCGTTGTCTTTATAAAGGAACCCATAACGTTTCTGTGTGCTTTTTTTTTCTTTTTCCTTCTAACACGAATAAATTACACGAATAATTTATGGATAAATTATTCAACATATCCATAAAGAACTCTTTGAGAACCCTTAATTCTAAGAGTGTACCGAGTACTACATGGGCAGAATCTGTATCACACATTTAACCAGGTAGGACAGGGTTCTTAATGTTAAGGTTCTTAGCTGTAAAAAAAAAAAAAAGGTATCCTTTTTTGATAGGAAAACAATGTCTTGTAGGGTTCTACATAGAAACTATAATAGTTATTTGGTTATCTCTCTGGGTTCTATGTAGAATCCTATAAAAAATAATTTACTATCAAAAGAACCCCTTTAATAATTCAAAATACCATTAAAGAACCCTTTAAAAAAAAAAAAAAATGTGCATGGGGTACCAAGAACCCTTAATTATCCAACAAACACTTAAAAGAACTCCTGACAGGTTCTAGATATTAAGAAGAGCAATAATTTGATGTTACATATACACACCCTTAGAACAAATGGTTCTTACCCCATGCGTACAGGAAAGCGTTCTACATTGAAACCTTTTTCGACAGGAAAATATTTTTATGGTTCTATACGGAAATTTAGATCTAAATTCAGCTTCCTGACAATTAACTTTTGCTTCTAAAAAAAACTTTTTTTTTTTAGAACCTTTAATCGTTCTTGTGGTCTCGCTGCACGAACCCTTAAAGTTTCTCTGCAGAACATTACAACAAAATACTTCCCTGTTAAAACATTTTAAAGTAGAACCCTATTTTGAAGCTACAATCCCTTAATTATTCAACATGCCATTAATGAACTCTTAAAGAAGGCTTTTTTCTAACGTGTGCCGAGTACCGAAGTAGCAAACGTTAAACTCCTGACGGGTTCTGAGTACCAAGAAGAAAATAATGAGCAATATCACACACTTAGCCGGTTCTTCGAGAGTTCTTTAGTGCTCCTTTGGAGACTCACGGGTTCTTGGCTTTCAAAATAAAATAAAAAGCTAAGAAGGAGAGTTTCCATGTATAAACTTACAACGAAATATTTTCCTCTGGTTTCGAAGAACTACCTTCTGGAAAGCCTTAATTATCCCATGGAGACTTAAAGAGCACTTGAAGATCATTGGGTAAGTGTGGTACAAATTATTGCGCGTTATGTTCGACATAATATCTAGAACCTGTCAGGAGTTTATGCTAATTTGGCTATCTTGGTACACTCTTTAAGGGTTGTTAGCTAACAGGGAACACACTATGTTAGACATTTAAAGGTTCCCACAGAAGGAATGTAGACTGCAGAACTGCCTTTGGTGTATTTCCTGAACTGAAATAGAAACTAATAGAAGAATTTTTAGAAACGTGTGTGTGTGTGTAGTGATTTGTCTGCTTGAGTACGTTCTTTCTTCTGTAAAGGAGCTAGGGGGAACGGGAGGCGCTGTTTTGTGCTCTCTGGTTTAGCGTGAACGTCGGCGTGCTGATCAGACTCGAGCTTGACACGCAAACGCAGCCTGAAATTGGACGGAGTTCCTCAGTGTTTGGCTGATAAATGCACATGTCTCCTGTGAAGCGCCACAATGAGGCTATTGTTGGGGAGAACATACAGAATGTGTTTCAGATGCAGACGGAAGCCATGCCAGGTCCTGAGAGCTCCCAGGGTTCCGCTCTGTCCTACCGCCGGTTTATACTTTACCTCTCCACCATGTGCGTCTGGTCCAACGACAGCCCGTCTATCGCGGTGCACTCGGGGCACTTGAACTTCTTACGCGGCGTCACCTGCACAGGAAGCAGGGCAGGTCAGCGTGGATCAGGAGTTTACCTGGATCTGACCGTTAGCTTCATATAAACTCATAACAATAACTAATCTTTCATGACCTTCATTCTTCTGAAACACCCTGTCAGAGGTTTAAAAAGGTTCTGACGAAGAAAAACTACCGTGTGTGACATAAAGGAATAAAACACTGTGTGTGTGTGTGTGTGTGTGTGTGTGTGTGTGTGTGTGTATACGCGTGGTGCTGTTACAGTTAAAAAATCCCCGTGTTTTATTCCTCTTACACCACAGCAATTTGCCAAATCGGAGTTTATTAATGATTACACGACGACACGTCGCACCTTTCACCTGTTTATATTTACCTTTAACGTTGTGGAACGTCTACGAGACAAACGCTCACTTATGTTACAGCAGCTATAAACAGTCGTTCCCTCGCCAGCCTTTCTTTCTTTCTCTAACTTAATAAGTAAAAAAAAATAAATAAATGAATAAAAAAGCAGCTTATTAATGTAAAATGCAGTATTTCTGTAATTAAACGGTTCTGTAAGGGGAATTATGGAATAACTATTTGAATATTTCCAATGTGCTAAAATTTATGATGATTTTTTTTTCAAATTCCAATAAATGATCTGATAACAGACTGCACTATTAGTAAAATTACTCGAAAACGAAACAATTCATACTAACAATAAACCCTCGTTTAAATGTTTATTCAAACGTCTCAGAGTCTCGTTCTTATTCTTCGAGTCAGGATATACAGGATATACATGCTCATGGATTAGATTAGTTCAGATTAAAGCTTACGACAAAATATTATAAGGAACTTTTTTTTTTATTTATTGTGAAGTGCACGTACACTCTTCAATATCAAGAGCTCTGATTGGTTTAGAGACATTTTAGTTGTTTTTTTTTCTGTTTATGGAAAAACAAAAAGGTCTGGAGGTTGTTTTTTATTTTCATTTTATTGAATTTCAGGACGAAAGAATGTCCGAATTGTAAAAAGCCTTTAAATTCCACTCCATCACGATCTGAGAATTTAATAGTGAAATGTAAACACAAGTCAGCAGGTGTTAAAGGCCACGAGTCTCTGCACCAAAACGCAGCTTCCACCAAATCTCATGAAATATAATCAAATCTAATTGATAGTGTGTGATCTACGGTCGATGCTGGAAAGTTTAACTACGACGCACAAAAGCGCTGTAAACGCAACGAGTGAAAGAAACCGAATTCAGTTCGACCTGGTATTTACCTTTATAGGAGCCTTCCCCGTGATGTTGGCCACCAGGAAGTTCATGGCGATATCCTCGCAGTTCATATGAGCGTCCACCCAGTTCTTAATGTCTCCCGGCATCTTGTACGTGTACAGATAATTGAAGTACTGCAAGACAAAACGAATACGGAAGGATATTGGAATCAGACGGATTAAAAAATGTTTGGAGGCGTGTTGAGATGATCGGAACTGAATGAAAAGGTCAGAGGTTCGGGCGATGGTGCAGATTCGAGTGCACAAACCGCTGTACCTTGTGATAAAACGCGGCTCCGGTCAACACCATCGACACCTCGTTAGTCCACTCTGACTCGTACTTCCACTTCCCCATCTCATGGTCCCATAAATGGAGTCGACCGGGATATCCCACCAGCCTGTCCGGGAATTCCCGCCACACCTATACGACACAAAGGACTACTTCAAACCAACAATTTGTGCGCCGTTATAAATTAATTAATGAAAACATCATCCATTAATACTCAACGACGTATTATACTCCAAACTACGAAATCCCACAGATATCACGGAATACCGTTCCTGCATTCGGGTCCAGACACGAGGAATGATTGAAAAGAGGCCACGGTTCTGAAATAAACACTTTTAAAGGTGCATTAGGTAAATTGTCAGATTGGTCAAGATTAGGTCTCTATCAGTTTAATAGGAGAAGCTGAAAAAGATCCGAATAAAATTAGGATTTTTTTTTTTTTAATCTTTGAGCCCACCCCGCCTTTTCGAAACCCAAGTTAATGTTTTACTTAGCATTCGACCCGGGAAATCTCACTATATATGAGTAGCAGGAAGTACATTTATATTATATATGATCATTGTAGAGAAAAATCAGGAGTTAGTGAGAATTTTGGAGAATTACTTCGTGCTGATACATCGCTACTTTAACATTATTTTCAATTTGTTCCTGCTGCTATAACATTAATCTGAACAAAATGTATTTTTGCTCGATCCAAGGCAAACGGCGCCATCTAACGGTCTAAGATATTGTTAACCATAATATAACAGATATTATCGAGGATAATATTCCTTCTAATGTCGTTGTTTTCGGAGATATGAGGTTGCCATCGCACACGGTAACATACAGTAGTGTCCTCTTTGTGTGTGGCACAGATCGAGTCCATAGGTTAATATTCCATAGATTTATGGACACAAGAAATACGTGCAACAGTTGTCAGTTCACCAATATGTAAATAGTTCGGCCAATTTTTATTTGATTCCTTACTGCTCATCACCCTATAGAAAGACATGCATCCCACACATATCTACCACAGTTCGAGTCAATCGGACCTACGGTTCATGAGCAGATGATTTTTGTAGCTTTGGACACATTTTCAAGGCACTGGAAACTCTATCCTGGTGGACTTTATGAGTCCCGATGGCCTTTTTTTATTCCCCATGAGAAATAAGGCATGTATACCAATTTTCAGACATTTTGGAATTATGGGGCAGAGGGAAAATCCTGTAGATTTTGGGCGTGGCCTGTTGCGCCACCTATGAACCCATGTGGGCCCTTTGCGGTGTGGGAGTTACTCGTGGGCTGTAGTATCAATGTGCCAAATTTCAAAACATTTTACCATTCAGATCTTGAGTTATTGGGCACTTTAGGGAGATCAGGAGAATAATGATAATAAGCAGAAGAAGAAGAACACTAATAATAACGACAGGTTTCCTCCTAAAGAAGGAATCCTAATTAGCATATCTATTTTTTTGCTTTTTGTTTAAAACTCCTCCGTCCTGAAGATGTCGGAAAACTCAACGTTACGTCTTTACCTCTGACTGTTACAAAGCGCTGACACTGGAGACTCCTTCCACCAACGTATTGAAAGTGTATATGGGATAATGAAAGGGAAAATTTTTTAAATGACGTTTGTTTTTTTTCAGTGTGGAATAAAAAATTTTTTAAAAGTCTGCAAAAGTCTGTTTTGCAGACGGGCGATACGACAAGATAATAACGACATCGTGATAAATTACGTCACGATATGTTCTTTTTCTGAGACTGTAAGTATTTTTTGTAACAATTACAAACACTGATTGGAAGTTTAAACATTTTTTTTGTAGACATTAAAAATAAAAGTGTCGTTAAATTCGGACTGTTTTGTTGGTAGTATAATAGCAAAGCTACATAACGTGATACGTATTGCAGAACTGTCTATGTATCGTAATACGTTTTTATTTTATTTCGTGTCATATCGCACAGCCCGTACTCACATCCTCAGAGGGAGGAGCTAAAAGGCAAACAAGAGAAAGCAAGGAAACGCAGAATAACCGAGAAGCGTCGTTCATTACTTCGTATCCAAACTGCAGCTCGTCAGAGGTCAGCATGATGATGTCATCATCAATGGCCAGCACCGCCTCGGTCTCGATCTCGTCGAAGGGAAAGAAGCGATTGCTGAGTTTGTTTTCTTTGGTGCGCACCACTTTGAGAGGAACGGCGATTTTGGGCCAAAGAGATTCTGCACAGGAGAAAGAAGAAATAAAAAACCCAGAGTTTTATTAATATTCTTTTGTCAGTTTAATATATTTTATGTTTGAGAAATAAAAGATGGTCATGGCGAGGTCAAAGAGAAATGTCCAAACACAAGGAGCACGTACGAATCTGACCACGACGACATTCCTCGCAGGGCAAGAAAGACAAGCCGCTGTATTTTCAGTCGTGTAAGAGCTTGGGAGCGCTCCATGGCACGGGCAAGATGGATGGCACGTATCGTGTCACCTAATAAAGCTACAGAGAAGGTCCTGCTGTACTAAGACACTGGGGGAGTGTGTAATTAAACTCTGAGACCATACCGATACGGATTTTACAGAGCCTCTCGTGTACTTTCTTGTCTAGTAAAGTACAGGCATTCAGGGAATAAACTAAACACTGAAATGATTCACACATCATTTCTCTGTGTCCGCAGAATTAGTAGAAAACCGCCAGGCTCTCAAAGACGGCTCTCGGGGACTGTAATCGGCTTCGTACGTTGTTACTAGCGTTCGGCTTCCAGAAAAGAAACATCACTCACAAATCACCTCGGTTAATAAAAGTCCTTCGAAAAAAACGCTATACTTAAAAGTGACCGACATTGGAAGCATCTCGAAACTGCTCGATGTAAACAAGCACGACAACCACCAGCAATGGGGAGGAGAAGGAGACGGAGGAGAAGAAGAAGGAGGAAATCCGTTCTTATTTCAGCCTGGGCTTCAGCTTTGACCTGTGAAGAGGACCTTATTAGTCGTAATGGGTCACAAAGCTCCAGCTTGGCTCCACTGACGCCTCTAATCAAAGGCAACGCTCGCCCATTAGTCCACTTCAAAGTATTCCTCGGCGTAATTACATTACTAAAATCTACGCCGAGGATATAATTAATTTCTTGTTCCCCCTTTTCCCCAAGCCGTTAGTGTAAAGGCTCCATAAACAAGCACATAGCTAATTGCCTTGTTAAGACGTATCATTAGAGAGAGAGAGAGAGAGCGAGAGAGAGAGAGAGAGAGAGAGAGAGCTTTAATAAATAACGGCTAACATCGGCTTACGTGACGCGTCTCTAACGACCCATACATTCATTCCCGCCTGAAACAGAAACGCACTGAGGTTCGATATTCACTGTATATATATATACACCGTCAGGTCCATAAGTATTTGGACAGTGTGAGAGTTTTCACCACAATGGATTTGAAATGAAGCAATCGAGATGTAGGTGAAGTGTAGACTTTAACGTTACACTCAAGGGGTTTAACAAAATATACTGCATTAACCATTTAGGAATTACAGCCCTTCCCTCCATTTTAACAGGCTCAAAAGTAACTGGACAAACTATCAATCATACATATAAACATTATGTTTAATACTTGGATGCAAAGCCTTTGAAGTCAATGCCTCCTTCAGTTGCTGCTAATTTGTAGGTCTTCCTGTCTTCAGAAAGTGAAAAGCAGCTCAACTGGGTTGAGGTCAGGTGACTAACTTGTCCATTTAAGAACCTGCCATTTCTTTGCCTTAAGAAGCGATTGGGTTGCTTTTGTTGTATGTTTAGGGTCAGAAAGTATAGCGCTGTAATGCTTCAGAATTCATCCTGCTCCTGCTATCAGCAGTCACATCATCAATAAACACCAGTGACCCAGTTCCATCGACAGCCGTACACGCCCATGCCATAACACCTCCTCCACCAGGTTTGACAGACGATGTGGTATGTGGTAGCTCGGTAGTTAAGACATTGGACTACTGATCAGAAGGTTGTGAGTTCAAATCAAGGCCTATGAGCAAGGACCTTAACCCTCAACTGCTCAGTTGTATAAATGAGATAAACATATGTCGCTGTGTATAAGGGCGTAAATGTAAATGCATCCTTTGGATCATGAGCCATCCCTTTCCTTCCCCATACTCTTGTCTTTCTCACTCTGGTATAAGTTAATCTTGGTTTCATTTGACCAATGAATCTTGTACCAGAACCAGTCAGGCTTTTCTTTTTTTTACTTTTTTTTAAGATGTTTTCTGAAGCAAAGTTTAATCTGGTCTTTCTGTTCTTGAGTGTTACCAGTGATTCGCATCTTGAGGTAAACGTCTGTATTTATATTCATGAGACCGTCTCTTATACGCCTACCTCCTCCAGAGTGTTCTTGACTTGGCAAGATGTTGTGAAGTGGTTTTCCTTCAACAAGCGAAGAATTCCGCGATCATCCCCTTTACATTCCTTCAGTGGTCCTCCAGGCCTTTTGGTGTTCCTGCGCTCACCGGTGCCTTCCTGATTTTTAAGAATGTACCAAATTGTTGATTTGGCCACTCCTAAAGTTTCCGGTTCCTCTCTGATAGGTCTGTTCTGTTTTTTCAGCGTAATGATGGCCTCCTTCACGTGCATCGACACCTCTTTGTGCATAGTGAAAGTTCCAACAAACAGCTACCGAATGCAAATTCAACGCCTGGAATCTACTCCAGACCTTTTATCTCCTTCATCGGTCATGAAATAACGAGGAAACAGGCCACACCGGGCCAAGAAACTGCCGATCAGTCGACCGTCCAATTACTTTTGAGCCTGAGGAAATGGAGGGACTGTAATTCCTAAACGGTTCAATGCGATACTTTTGTTAAACCTGTTGAATTAAAGCTGAAAGTCTACACTTCAATCACGTCTCGATTGCTTCATTTCAAATCCACTGTGCTGGTGTATAGAGGCAAAGTTACCAGAATTGTGCCGCTGTCCGAATACTTATGGACCTGACTGTATGGCGCCTTTAAGTGAGAAACTAACTGGAAAAAAGTCGATCCTTTGATGCTAAGATTGTCTCATATTAACCGTAAGACAAATCTCAGCTCATAGTAACTTACAGTCTCACGGTACTTTAATGAAACACTCGTTTTGCTTTACAATCTGAGAATGGAGCATGAAGTCCTGCAATATAAAGATTTAGGAATTTGAACTAGTAGTTGTTTAATTATTTTTCTTTATTTAACTGCCAGTAGTGGGTAAACTGTAATAAAACATAAAAGTGTATATAATGACTGATGGAACACGAAACACTAAAACACAACACACTAAGATCTCCAGAGCGCAAATATTTTCCAATGGCCTTTTTCCCTAAACTTTTACCAGTCCAGGGGCCAAATAGTTGCTTCTCATTTACAAACTAAACACGAGCCAGAAAACCAGTTTGGCTCCGGCTCTGCGCATGGCATGCCTCTCGACTCTCAGAGAAACGAGATCTGATTTAATTTAGTCTACTTTACAACAAGAAATTTATACTCCCTTTCTCAGCGTTCAACAACTGTGTCGACTAACAACGCCTCACTCGTTCGTAGCGAAGGACCGAAACGGAACAGAAAGTTTGTACGTGGTGCAGAAATTCAAGAACAACTCAAATGACAGATGTGCTGATAATGTGCATGTGGAGTAAAAACTGCACACAATGATTTGTAAAAACATAATGCTACTTTTTAAATCAATTTAGCATCAAATCTGCATTAAATATACTTTATACGGAATTGATTTTTGCCGTTTTAGCCAGTTCCCACGGAGAGGTCACAATCATTATGCTTTTATTCTATCTTCTGTTTGTGCACTTGCTTACTTGTTTATTTACTTGCTAACTCACTTATTTGCTTACCTACCTACGTACTTGTTTACATAAGCATTTACCTACCTACTTTTTGTTTACCTATCTACCCACGTACTT
Source organism: Ictalurus punctatus (assembly GCF_001660625.3). NCBI lineage: Eukaryota > Metazoa > Chordata > Actinopteri > Siluriformes > Ictaluridae > Ictalurus > Ictalurus punctatus. The sequence continues at coordinate 29,710,694 of NC_030425.2, forward strand.
GTTTACTTAATTGTTTACCTACTTATTTGTTAGCTTACCTACTGGTTTAATTGCATTCTTTTATTTTTTTTATTTACTTATTTTTTGACATATTTACCTACCTATCTATGTACTTGTTTATCTACCTACTTGTTTACATACTTACTCACTTACCTATGAACTTGATTACTTAGGTTTTTACTTACGTACCTACCTACATACTCGTTTACGTAATTGTTCACTTGCCTACTTTATTTACTCACTTACATATGTACTTGTTTACTTATTTTTTTACTTACCTCCCCACTTGTTTACTTAATCAATTCTTCGCTTATTTACTTGCTTACCCCGATTACCTATGTGCTTTCTAGTTAATTGTTTGCTTACTTATATATTAGTTACCTACTAGTTTACTTACATTCTTTCTTGTTTACTTACTTATTTACCTACCTACCTCCTTGTTTACTTGCCTACCTGCTTACTTACTTATTTACCCAACTACCGACCTACTTGCTGACTTACTTATATACCTAACTGTTTACTTAGTTGTCTGTTTATTTACTTACCTGTGTGATTACTTACCTACTTACTTCCTTGTTTACTTACATCCCTACCTATTTATATGTTTACCTAATAGTTTGTTTGATGATTTAATTCCCTAATGATATTTCCTGTAGAATTGATCCGAACCTTCAGGTGGACTCTTGTTCTGGTTGTTCCAGACCACCAGCAGCTTGGCCAGACTCGGCACTTTGGAGATCTCTGTGATGACCCTGAAGAGACTCTCGACCCGGTCGTAGGTCAGAACCACGGCGGTGAATCCCGGGGACCGTGGAGGAATCAGCGGGAGGAAGAGCGGACTGTTCACGCTGGACCACTTCTGTTAAAGAGAACAAAATAAACACGTAATGCAAACACAGGGTGTATTTATCCAAACAGAATCATAATCATAATAGAACAATGTTGGTGTCACTGGACACCTCCCTGAAATATGAAATACTTGAAGCACAGCGCTGTTGAATTCTGGATTGTGATTGGTCACGCGTTCTGTTGTAGGGTTCTACACAGAACCTTTAAGACGGTGGAACACTGCACAGTTCTTGCTGTTGTCAGATTTTTAAAAAACAGTACGAAAATGGACAATTTGATGCGAATGTTTTACTGTTCTTCTCATTAGAATAAATGCAAACCTCTTCCATGACTAAACGGTTTGAAGCACAGTGAGGTAACGTGAACCGCAGCCCAGAAAATGGCTTTAAATGGGAATTAAAATTAAAGATTGCGCCGAAAACGACAAACTCGCGGTGCCGAACGGACGATTAAAAACAGCGAGGAGCTTCGAGCTCACACAATAGAGGCTGAAACGGAGGTAACAAGCAGCTGGAGGAGTGTGCTGTGACCTTTGTCTAAACCTTCTCCTTCAAAACTTGGGAAACTTTTCAAACACCATCAGTCCCAGCGAGCAAAGAAATCCAGCTCGGCCTGTAAGAGCCAAGACCTTCCTCCCAGTAATTTGGAGAAAATGCGCCCAACGTTGGACCCGAAGCTGCCCGTAAAGTGTTTCTGCCATGGAAAAAGTCTTCTCCAAGCACCCGCAGATCTACCAGAGTCTAATCCGTTTAATGCCCTGTTTGTATAAGCGCTACATTCTTCACTGTGTACTCCAAGTGTGAAGCGTCGGGAGGAGCCGAATCCAGCGCTCTGTTCCATATACGGTGAAATCTGGCTCTGGTTTTTACTTACCAACTTATTTACCTACTTACCTACTTGTTTACTTATGTAAGCAAATAAGTACTTGATCACTTAGCTTACTTACTTGTTTAAGTATTTATTTCTTTACTTAGCTACTTAATTCTTTATTTACTTGTTTACGTATGTACTTGTTCATTTCTTTACTCAGTTATTTACCTAGCTGTTTAGTTACTGAACTGTTTACATATATGCGTGTTTACTTACCCATGTATTTACTTACTTATGTTTATTTTATGCTTCGCTTACATATGCACTTATTCATTTACCTACTTAGCTCTTTATTTACCTACTTGTTGACTCGATTATTCGCTAACGTTTGTATTTGTTCACTTACGTACTTACTCCTTTACTTACTTAGTTTCTTATTTATTTATGTATGAAATTAATTGTTTATGTACAGCATATACTTGTTCTCTTACCTACTTATTTACTTATTCGTGTTTGTACGGGTTCAACTACCTACTTACATCTTTACTTACTGTACCTAATTATTTACTTACTTGTTTACGTACGTACTTCTTTACTTATCTACTTATTTATTTACTTATTTACATAAGTACTTGTGTACTTACCTATTCACTTCTTTACTTAACTACTTATTTACTTACCTGTTCATGTATGTACTCATTTCTTTACTTAACTGTTCACTTGTTTTCTTACTTATTTACTCCTTACTTGTTTACCTACCTGCTTGCTTACTTGCTTATTAATTTATTTAATGTACACTCATTTGTTTATTTAAATACTTATTCAATAGGTAATCTGACTTTATTTGTAAAGTGTTGAAGTGGCATTCGGGCAGGTATTAAAAAATTAATGAATTTATTTTTTATTATTAGCTGTATAAAGTGGCATCCGTGATTTAAACTCTTATGTGTTCATTTCCTGTTAAAATGAATGAAATGAAATGAATTTCCTGTTGACTTTTTTTTTTTTTTTTTAAAAAGGAAATAAAATATTTGCGTATGCAGATGAGACGTCGTTGCATGACTCAGCACTTTTATAACGCTTAAGGTCTCGGACGTTTTTACTGCGAGTTGAATTTTATGGCCGCGCTGTTGTGGAGACGGTGCAGTGGGGGTGCACATGTGCCCTGGCAGGACTCGGGTGATGCTGGGGGTGCTGGGATATCGTAGGCGTCAGTGGTTGTCTGCTGCCAGTGTGAGGCTTGGCTCTTCTTCCTGGCCCTGCTTTAAAAACAGCCCATAAACTCCCAAAGATGCACGGACTGGAGCGGAGATCAAGTGACGCTGTAAAGTAAATATCGCAAAGTGCTCGCTTGGAAGCTCTCTGATGCGGTCATGTCAGCTCTGCTCTTTACTGGCCTCCAGGAGGAGGAGGAGGAGGAGGAGGAGGAGGAGGAACGAGCGAAGCCTTGCAGAAGTGCTGCAGATCCGAGAAACTCTGTCAAGTCTCCGTGATCGTCTGCATCGTAGCAAATGAAAATATCTTGTTTATGAGAAACTGTACCTCATATTTCGCATCATGAGCATTATCAAACAAGCAAAACGGTTCGTCCTGTCTTTAGTTTATTTCACACGTTTCAAGCTTTGAATTTTCTTATCATCTTATTATCGATTTCATCCCGTTTCTTCTTTCCGGATAGAAGTACTCAAGATCAGAAAACTTATCTTTGGTTTCCCGTAAACTTCTCATTGGAAATACGAGATAAATTCAGGATATTTCTACTCGCCGCCATGTTCTGCAGTGTGAGAATTCATTTCATTCTGAAGAGTTGAACGGGTCGGGGTGAAAGTGTGTACAGTATACACCCGGGACTATATATTTATAAAATGGGAAAATTTCACTCAGATTTGGCTGAGAATGGCTGCAGAATTTACATTTAAGACCAGGAACAACATCAGCGTGTCTTTTAGCAGCAACGTTCAGAGATTACAGCATTTTACTGAAATTCACGCGTTGGCAGTAATACGAAAGCATCGTTCATGCTATAAAAAAAGATCTATATAATAAACGGAGTCGTATCTTTGTGTTTTTCGCCCGTGTCCTCTCTGTACTTATTCCCCGATTCCGCTTATAAATGATGCACACTTTCATCCATTTATTATTACCATTATTAATTTCAAACAAAAATGACAAACTCCTTTGATTTCCTCATTCAAGTTTGTCCTCTTCTTCATCTTCACTCACTTTAGAGAAGTCAAAATGAGAAAAATAAAAATAAAAACCTCGACGTTTCAAGTAATCTCGAAGTCATTAAGACGTCATTCTCTTTCCCCGGTATTATATTTGCTCACACATGAACCTCCCGTTCATTTCTTCATAACTGTTGTATGTACACACACACACACACACACACACACACACACACATATATATATATATATATATATATATATATATCTTCTACCGTCATCTATCAAGGCTCATTGCCGCTTGCGCGTTTAACGCCGATATCCGATCACATCCCGTCTACAGTGAAAACGAAAAACTCAGTTGAAGCAGAGTTCCCGTTCACACCCCGAAGGTCCACGAGTGTTTTATTCTTCTTATACTACAGCAATTTGCCAACGATAACGGTCTTTTTTTATTTAGTAAACTCCTCTCTCATGAAGTTGTCTGGAAAACTTAAAAGTTACAGCTTCACCACTGACTGTCACAAAGCGCTGACACTGGAGACTCCTTCCGTACACGTTACATAAACGACTACAGACACACACTGTCCTGTGTGACTATACAAAACGCTAACCTGTGAGAACATTATTAAAAACCTAATTAATAAAAACCTGCTGTACTACTGTCAGAGCTGCTGTTATAGGACATGAATCAACTTCAGAATCCAGATTTCAGTAGCACTGAGGTGTAAATGCAGGTATATAAATACATACCGGTATATCTACACGCCTACATCTGCAAGAGCTTGCAGCGTCATTACTAAAATGTTCACAGTCATGCTACGCTCCATGGAGGCCAGCGTGAGGCTCCTCCTCCTGCAGGTGCTCAGACGGATGGCGGTTAACCAGCTCGCTGCGTCTGCCACGGTCTGCCACCACAGACGCGGCCATCTTTCGCTCGGCATCAGTCAACCGTCCAACTAATAAAAACATACTACATTAGCCGATGGAAATTTCTTTGAAGTGTCTGACACGGACACGCAAGCCGAGGGGAAATGATTAAAGTACCACTGTGACATATAAGTGGTAAAGTGGTGCTTGAGCGCTCCGCCTGGAACCCAATGCTCTCCGGTCTGCTTGAGAAGGCTCCAGTGTGGTTTGGTGTGCGTCTGAAAGCCTGCGAGTCGGGAAAATAAACAAGGTTTTTTTTTTTTGCTTTTTTTTTTTTTTTATGAGAGACGCTTTGTGAGAAGATCAGTGTGACGTTCACCTGCTATTTGGAATGGGTCAGGAACATAAATAACGTTCTTTCATTAAAAACCTCCATCTACTCTGTCCAGTTGGGATCGCATCCCGTAGATGGCAAACACGAAAAGAAATCTTAATCGATCGCCATGGGGTGATTTCCCCCCCCCCCCCCGCCGAGAGAAATTAAATAGCTGGCTAAGGTATAGGAGTACAAGTAGGCTATTATTATCGTAAACCACTGGATCGCTTGTTAAGGCTTCAGTGAAGGAGGGGACGTACGAGCGGCTCTGAGTGACGGTGAGGGATTGCAGGCCGTTTCATGTGGGCCGAGGAAGCTTTGGCGAATCCTGCAGCTGGAATCATGCGAGTGCTGCTTTGGGATTAGGCGAAAATGGAAGCCAGATGAAAGCGTGGACCGCTGTTCCATCACAAGGAGCTCGGTGCATGAAACGCTGACATTGTCCCGACGAGCGCTCCGATTGGAGCGAGCGCAATTCCTTATAGCAACTTCCGGAACAAAACATTAAAAACGATCGTTATTCCTATTCACGTAGACACGAAACGTGGTTGAAAAGGTGCGAATGGCATTAAAACACCTTGAGGACTTTTTTCCCCCTCAATCATCAGCATTTTTCTTTTTTTGGGTGGAAAAAATTTCCGTAAAAAAAAACCAGTCTGACCAATCAGGTCGCAGGTTTGAGAGTGAAGAGAGAAAAACTAACACGGACAGAAAAGGAGTCTGTCTCGGCTGAACCTGAGGAAAATATTTCATTGCCGATATTCCGACGTAAATAAAAACACCGCTGTGTATTAGTTGTGGGACGTCCCACGTTAACCAGAGCTACAGCGGAGACAAATGACCTCCTCGTCAGCGTACTTTCACCGATCTTTATTTCATCTTAGAATAATATTAAATCTAATCTACAGTACAGGAGCCAGCTAGGACAGTTAGTTATCCGATACTAGCTTGGACTCATTAAAAAAAAAAAAAAAAAAAACACACGCTGATTGACTGTTTTTAACGAGTACACCTGACGACGATGCCTTAAATTAAGACATTTTTGAGGTGAACGCAGTGTAATTAGCATTGTCGCTAGAGTACTAGAGTAAACGGTAAACGCGCCCGCTTTTTATGAAAGGGCGTTGCATGTTCAGAGATGCGTTCGGTTCAGAGATGAAAACAAGTAACATCTCATTATATTATTATATTAAAAAAAAGGCAAACGAAAACTAAATTAGCTCCTAAAGCCAATCCGAGTAGAAAGAACACGTAAGGAAACGGGCGCGGCGCGGATCAGACGTGTCCCGCTCGCGTCCGATTCCCTTCAGAGCCACAACACAAAAAGGCGGACTTGACAGCATCTCCAAAAACACCCGAGGAGCTCAAGAAATGTGTTTTCAATTACGTCCCGGTGGATACGGAACGGCAGAAGAAAAAAGAAAAGGAAAAAAAAAAAGCACTTGATTTATTTAGTGCTCGGTTCCAATAGCGCTGTGTGATTCGACGGGAAAATACTTCATCCCTCTTTTAATGCTGGAATGTTTAAAGGACAGGAACACGGCGCAATTAACCTCTCTAAGGGTCCCGGGCGGCGTCAATGAGACCAGAGCGACGCTGAAGGCGGCCCGAGACACGAAAGCAGACCAGGAAGTCAAGTGCAACATCCGATGAGCCGACAAACTCGTCGTAAAATCACGACGCAATCTGTGAATTCTTTGAAACTGAAGAAGTCACCGTGACCAATGAGTGCAGAGACGCTGTACCACATGACCTCACGCTGACCTGAAACTTGGTGAATTCTCTACTCTGATTGGTCAGAAAGGTGTCGATTCACTTTCTACACAAGCAGCTCTAACGGTAGCGCAGGTTTATATTAACGCGCACGGTCTAACACGTTATCGTTTCTATAGTAACAGGACGCACGGTATTTTATTTATTTGTTTAAAGGAGTCTCCGGTGTCAGAGGTACAGCTGTAGTTTTTTCGACATCTTCAGGACAGACGAGTTTACGCTTTTTATTTTCTTTGAGAGCGAGGGGGAAAAAAAGACAGGCGTAACGTGACGCGTGTTTATAGCGGCTATAACGCAAGTGAGAGCAGGCGTTAAATGTAACTATAAGCAGATAAAAATGATGACGCTTTGCTCTTTAATAAAAATAATGTTGCTCGTTGGTAAACTGCTGTGGTGTAAGAGGAATAAAACACTTCAGGAGGTGTCGCTGTAGGAAAATAATCAACGTCAGTAACTCGTCACTACGCCTCGTCGTGGATTATTTTCTTCTGTTTTAATGACTTTTTCGTCTATTTAAAAAGATTAATCTTTTTTTTTTTACTAACTCTGTCTATTCCAATAAAATTTATATTTCTCTTATTTTATTCTCTATTAAATTTTCCTCCTTTTTAATTTTTTTTTTTTTTTTTTTTTTACAAACCAGTGTTATTTTTATTTTCTAAAACAAATGGCTTGTTTTTCAAAAACTCACATTTTTTAAACGTATTTCTTCTATTTTAATGACTTTTTCTACAGATTACTTTTTCCTATAAATTTTTTATTCCCTCGATTTAAATTTGTATTCTATTTTTAATTGTATGATTTCTTCTATGCGACAATTTTTTTATGACATTTTTCCATTATTAGTTTTTATTCTTTCTTTTAAAAATTTAACTAACATTTCACTTTTATTTTCTATTTCAAAAAATGGCCTTTTGTTATTCAAAAACTCACATCAACTCATCAAATAAAAAAATTCTAAAACAAACTTTTATCTTCAGGACTTTAGCGCTAGGAAAATGGAGCTAGTGCAACCTGCTGGTATAGTAACGTAAAAATGTAATAGTTCCACACATCATTCCTTACAAAATTACTCGTTATTCGTAAAAAAAAAACGTTATTCGTATTTCATCAAGAACCACACAACCCTAAAGGCACGATAAACCCCACGCCTGAGGCACGTCTGTGTTTTCACAGTAAAGCGTAAAGCGGATTCTCAGACGCAGAACACACACACGTGACTTGGGTTTAAACTGAACAATGCAGACGTTCGTTCAGCTCAACCCTCGCTGCTTATACGTCTTCACTGCTTAACGTCAAGGTTGCGTTTTCAAATAAAACACGGCCCCTCCCCCCACCAATACCCCCACCCCCAGCCCCACCCCACCCCCCAGCTTTAGCAAGAGAGACTGTCCCTGTGCAACCGGAGACATCAGAACACCAACGTATCAGATTGGACGGATTCTTTCAGTCAACAAACGTGTCACGTGTGTTTATTTTTAAAAAACACACACGGCCTGTCCACTGCCTCAGGTATAACTCACACTGCACATCAGCTGCTTGTCGGCCATTTTGGTTAGCATTTAGCTGATGGACTAAACTATACTTTTTTTTTTAAAGTATTTTTCTGACTTTTTTTTTTAATAAATTAAATTTTCCTCTTCTTTAAATGTCTTATTTTAATATATTTTTTTACAAACTTCATTCTTATGGTTTCTTACTTTTTAATGACACAAATTCTATTTATTTCTGACTATTTCTATTTTTAAAAAGTAAATTCTTCTATTTGCATTCATTTTATTTTTATAGGATTATATTCTTTTTTATTTTTGCTTTTTTTTTTATTTATATTAATGACTTTTTCCAACAATTTTTATGATTCTTTCCATTTGATTTTTTTTTTTACACATTCTATTATTTATGTTGTTTTTTCATAATTTTTTTCTGTTTTAATTTTAGTTTTTTTTTTTTTTTTACTAAACCTATTTTCATGATTTTATTCATCCTTCTTCCTCCCTCTGCTGTTTCTTAATAATTTGTTATCATTTTTATTATTACGACAGTGGATCTCTTGCACTAGCAAAGCCAGTTAAGGAAGGACAACAGAAAGCTCTTATATATAATGCGTGTACGAACTAGCAATGATGAGCTTGATGCTCAGTGCGGTGTGTATTTACTCACCACGACCGGAGGGTTGTTCCACTGCTCGTACGTGCGTGCTGCGTAGGGGTAAATGCGATCGTTGATGATCTGCAGCGTGGTCAAGCCGATGGCCTTCATGGAGCTGAAGTACGCGTCCCAGAACCAGCGAGCCTGACAATCAACACAAGACATAACCTTCAACAACATCACTAGGTAGAGATAAAGACTGAGGACTGAGGGGTGAAACCATACGCTCTGCTCATGACCCGATCCGATCCGATTCACAATACCGGGCTCGCGAAGAATGATGACTGCTAAGACTCTTTATTTATTTCAATTTGGATAAAACTGTAAATACATTTTAAAATAGACAGAGAGGTTTACTAATGTGAACAAATCCTACTATAAGATAACTATATGCTAAAAACAATTAATTCCGTGGCCTCTGCCTCACAGACGGTAGATCACGGTAGATAAAAATTGCAGATGGTTTGAAAGCTACTGAAGACTGTTGTAACACGCCGCGATCCAGAAGTCACTTCACACGTGCAGGTAATTCCCGTCTCCGTGACGGCGCAGGCGCTCCATGACAGACCGCCATCATGTGACCAGCGTGCTCTCGCTCTCTGTACTTGAACTCTATGGGTTTCGCCGATTGGGACCTCTGGTGTTCAAACAGTGCAACTGCAGTCGACGCATAATTAACAGAACGCAGATTTCCACGTCGCAGCGTCGTCAGGTTTTTACATGGCGCTGTATCGTATCACGATGTATTCTAACACCACTACAGCAGACTGACACACCAACACTCAAGGAAATAAAAAAGGAGTAAGAGTTATAACGTGGCAATCCACCGTAGGTGAAACTCGGAAAGTCGCTTTTTCCTAATTCAGACCTGGAATTGGGGAATTCCCAGAGTGAGGTCGCAGTTGTACGGTTAATCTCTGAATTTATGGATTATTTCTGAGTGAAAGTACATTACTTAGTACAAGTATTTATTAAAGGACGTCACAGCACGCATCTGAAAGGTTTATTGTTATAATTAACGTTGTGGAATGTCCGTGAGTCAAGCTACTTCCTGTTCTTAATCACGTTATAGCAACAGTAATTCCCTCACCCCCCCCCCCCCCCCCATTTTACCCCCCCCTCTGTAAAATTATCCATTTTACAGAGAAACCTGAAAGCGTAAACGTCCCTGTCCTGAACATTTTCCTGTTCTGAGAAACGTTGTAAAGCACTCACACTGGAGACTCCTTCCATAAATAACACAAATAAAAAAAAAATTCATCCACATTCAAACAACATCCGTTTATTATTAGTCTTAGATTACGTAGCGCGTCCGCCGCACACATCCCTGTGCATGCGCTGTTAACGGGAACGAGAGCATTAATATTAACCTACTGTTCAGTGCTGTTATACGTAAATAATGCACGCCTAATGACCAATCAGAATCGAGAATTCAACCACGCTGTGCTGTATAAAACACACTTTCACAACACCCACGCTATGTGTGAAGTAAAACCGAGTAGAAAATCACGTAACAGGAAATCTGTTTACTGTCGACGGCGCCATTTTGTTGACATCAGGTGTGTTTACGTCGGAGAACTTCCCGACCTGAATGACCTCTCCGCTGCGCTTTTCCGCGTCAGGAGGGTTGGCCTTTTCCGAGTAGCGCCGCATACGCCGCCGCGTCCTGTTGCCTTTCTGACCTTCCACAACACTTTCAAAGGCAGCTCAGCGTCATTAAAACCCGGTGACACGACTGCAGGGAACATTCTGGATGGTTACGAGCTCTTCAGCCCATCACTCTTTCAACCTTTTATTTTTTTTCCTCCCCTGAAGTACCACAGGCTCGGCAGCTCCAAAACCTGGGCTCGAGGTCAAAGGTCACGCCGTGTTACTCCTCGTCAAAATTAAGTCACCTACGTGCTGTAAATTACGATACCACTATATCAACGTAACTAAATCAGAACGCCGGACAGGATCGTACCACTTGATGATGATGTCCAAGAATTTATTTATTTATTTATTTATTTTTAAGTTTCGCGTTGTATACATCTCAGTTCACGAGTTACAGGATTACAAATTAATCGATTATCATCATCGCCCCCTAATTACGACTGAAGATCCTGAACAGTAAGGCAACAGCGATAGCGATTAAGTTTTCTGTAAGGACAAATGTGTTTATTTAACATTAATGGAAGGAGTCTCCAGCGTCAGCGCTTCATAACAGACAGAGTTAAAAGGAAAAAAGAAAAAAAAAAATGTTTTCCGACATCTTCGGGACGGAGAACTTTACTCTTTACGACGGTCTACAGCAAGAACAGGAACGAACAACTTTCAAATGTAAATATAAATGGATAAAAAGTCGGGACGTGTCGTTCTTTAATAAACAGAAAGACTGTAATTGGTAAACTGCTGTCGTATAAGAGAGGAATAAATAAAACACTTGTGGATGTGCCGTTATGGAAAATGAATCAGCTTCTGGATGATCACACCAGACCGTCGCTGATTATTTTACCACGACAGCGCAACACACAGTGTTTTACTCTGTACAGAACGTGCACGTGAACGGAAACGTTCCACCGACGGCTCAGTTTAGGATTAACTAAGCTAAACTAATCTCCGTATAACCACGGTGATGTTTTCTGTCATCTCCCTCACTCTGTAAGCTACACGATGAACCCTCCCAGGCTAGTTTACAGCGCCTGTCAGATCGGATATCGATCGGCGTGAGAGAAAGAATTCGATTCACAACGACATTAAATATTGTTTCAGTAGCTTGAGGTTATACAATTTGCGTCTTTTCCCCCCTCTGGTGAGAAAAAGCGAGAACGTCGCTGTGAAAGCGATAAAACCGTACACCGAAAACTCGTCAGACTGCGAGAGGAACAATCCCGTCTCTCAGTCTGCAAACTCTATTCGCTCTGTCGGCGGCTTCCCTCCGCTCGTCCACAACGTTATCGGTTTTATTGACCGCCGTGTTTGTCGTCACATGGTCTACAGAGAGCGCCGCATTAGCAGAAGCGCGCGCTCTCTCTCTCTCTCTCTCTCTCTCTCCTCCCTGCACTCGTCCCGTCCCCAGCCCCTACGGCTCACGGGCCTTAAACGCTGAAAAGAAATACGACGACGCAAAAAACAGCTTTTCTTTATACGGAGAAGGGAAGAGGACTCGAAGAGACTTGGAGGGAGGGGGGTTGAGGGAAGCGTGGACGCTCATAAATCAGGGTCATGATGAAAGTTTCCTTTCCGAGCGGGGAAGAGAGCGGAGAGAAAGAAGAATAAGAAGGGGGGGGGGGGGGACGCCAAGCTCGAAGCTCCGAACGCTTCTCAAACTCTCGCGTTTTTATGAGACGCAGCTGCAGGATGAGGAAGACACCGGATCGTTAAAACGCCGTTAAAACTTTCACAGGAAAATGAGAATTCTTACCGCTTGAGGTAACAGGAATAACAATAATATTTACTGCATTACATTAAAAGCTGTAAGGAAAACATCCCCTATGTTATTCTGGTATTATTATTATTATTCTTATTACTACACCACAATAATAAATCATTCTGCATTATTTTTGCATTACTTCTGAGTATTTTAAAACAAGTGTCTCGTCGTGACGGAAACACTCGGGCCTACCCCCGAATATCTCTACTCTCTCGTTACTAATGTGACAAATAAATAAATAACCCTCAGACTTTCAGTTCCTCGTCACCGAGCCCCGTTTTGTGCTTTAATCTAATCTAATCTAATCAGAGTCTAAAGCTCTGAGGGGGGTCTCGGTCTGCTCCTAGAAGCTTGCCGAGAAACCGACGTTAAACCGAGAAGCAGCTGTTTAACACGTAGCTAACAAATTGTTTGACCTGAAAATCAACAACACCTCCCTAAAGAAAAGGGGTAGAGAGGTTTTCTTTTTTAGTCGACCCGTTCTGAAGCGCTGTGACGATCGGTCGGGGCGCCGCAAATTACACTCCACAATAAAATAAAGAGGACAAGACCGCACTTTTTTAAAAAGTAGGTGCAAAGGGATCTATGAAACATGCAACCTCGGCTAAACAAGAGGCTGTTTTTAAACACACACACACACACACACACACACACACACACACACATCACTGGGTGGATGATTGACACCTGCGCCCTCTGTTGGTGAAATAAGAATTGTCCATAAACGCTCTAATTTCTGCCTTAGAGGTTTTAATCATGACATTAGATATCTGAATTTAACCCTTTCATGTAATTTAAGATTTATTTATTTTTAAATCTATAATTCTGGTCAGCTGTTTCAAATATTTGCGATCTGAATGTTTAATATAAGTGATATTTACATGATCAATTCATATGATCCATGATTTTAAGGAAAGAAAAAACAAAAGAGGAGCAGGGACAAGATTTACGTTCCCATTGAACCTCAGCGCTCGATTAAAAGGGTGAGGAAACCCAACCCCGGACAATTTGCTATTAATCTGTATAATTAACTCGATCTTGGTTTTAGGTCGACGTTTTCCATCGGTGCTGGATTTTTACTTCGATGAACGGTTCCGTACACTACGCACGATTCTTTCCGTCTCCCTGCTTACAGCGGTGCCGTGGAATTCCTCCCTCGCTCTACCTCTACTTTAAGAGAAGCGATGCGGCGGCGCTTTAGTGTTTTAGCCCGTCCAGCTCTCTCATCTGGTACACTCTGTTCAAACAGATCAGCTTCCGGAAACTTCATCATCTCGTGCATCGCTAACTAGCCGAGTCGAGAGTCTGTCCTCTTTTAGCTGCAGTGCATTCTGGGAGTTTCAGCCCAGCGTTCGCAGCAACGTCTCCACGAATTCTAACAACCGCTAAAACAAAAACACAGCACTTAACACATCAGAAATACTGAAATATCAACATGCTTCATGTGTCTGAGGATGGAGTTTTCATTTAAAAGCGGAAACACGGAGACAGGAAGTGTGTCAGTAATTTCACCTTTTGATAAAACGTATTTAAATGTACAGCATTAAGGGGGGCGGGGTGAGGGGGAAGCATGTTCTTATTATTTTTGCCCGCTGCTTGTCTGAAAGGATGATTTCCCCGGCGCGTCGTTGAGGGAGACGCGTTATGAAGAAGCACAGATGGGGATGTTAGTGCAGCGGAACAGAGGTCATAATTTCTCGCTGGATTAAACGTCACACGACAGCTCGGGATTTAGTCAGATCCGGTCCTGGAGTGCAGCAGCAGCACAGCCTCGCGATTTGTAGCGCTCGGAGACACCCGATTTGTCTCCACGGTTTAATTACCAGGTTTATTCGGTGTGTTAAAGGACTGAAATTAATTAAACTGGTCTGGAATTCAATCCTCTAGGACTAAACTCTGCTTTTAAAGGGACAGTTCACCCAAAAATGAAAATTCTGTCATCATTTACTTACATCATTTACTGAAGAAAGTCAGTGATACGGTTTTGGAACGATATGAGGGTGAGTAAACGATGACAGGATTTCCATTTTTGGGTGAGCTATCACTTTAAAGCTGTAGACTGCGACCCCGTGTGTGTCATGCTGGTCCAGGAAAATAATCAGCGATGCTGCGGAAACAGCGGCGCTACTGTTCCCAATAACAGCACATCTACAGGTGTTTTATTCCTCTTATATCGCAGCAATCTGTCTACGATTACAAGTTTTTTTCTTACAAAACGACATTATACTTTTTATCCGTTTATAGTTACGTGTGACGTTGCTGAACGTCCACGAAACAGGTTCTCACTCACGCTAGAGCAGCGATACACCGTCGTTCACTCACCGTTAATTCTGAGAAACTGCAAAGACGCGTAACTCATCTGTCCTGCAGACGTCGGAAAAATTAAAGCTACAGCTTCACCTCTGACACTGGAGACTCCTTCCATAAATGTTAAATGTACAGAAAACATTACCGTATCGACGATTACGAGTCTCTGCGAATGAGCCGGTGATAGAGTTCAGAGTTAAACTCCATATAAAAAGCTAGTTTCTGTACATATACCTGTTAACACAGAATACTTTCCTTCTTAATAACGCTAGCATCCACCTCCTTACCTGTCTCTGCATCTCCTCCACCTGTCTATGAGGAATACTTTTCAAAATCATATACATCTCCGGAAGCTTCTCCTCCGGAATGACGACCGACGCTCTGAAAACATAAAAGCACGACAATTCAACCCTTTTCCTATTTATACGGTTGTTATTATAACACATACCCACAGATATATTTTTTACATGGTTTCATGAAGCGAAAAACGGTGTGCAAAAGTTTAGTTTCTTTGCTAAAATTCTATTACATTAACAAATAAAAAATAAATAAAAATGTGGTGAAAACATTACGGCTGAAATTTATAAAAGCTATTCAATATCATTTTTAGGTTTCAGATATAAACAAAATATTTGTTCAAATGTCCAACATGTTAGAAAAGTTATAGATCATTTAGTAATTATGCAGATTAGCTCAGATGTTATATTAAAATAAAATAAATTAAAATAATAATAATAATGCTTGGTGAAGTCTGGACATTTCTTCCACCGTCAGCCATTTTGGATTGTTAGGAGCAACACTTAACATTTAAATCTAATCTATTTCTTCAAAAACAAGCTGAAACAGTGTGCGAGTGCATGCGAAAGGGTTAAATTACAACATTTTCCTCTATAACGTATATATTTTTTATTTTTGACATGCGTACCTTTTCCAGTCCAGCACTTCAGAGAAGGGAAGGATGTACGAGTCGGCCATGATGACGGGAACACATCCCGCCTGCAGCACGTCGCTGAGAGTGGCCTGGCCGAGTCGAGCGCCGCGTAACACCACGCAGAACGACGATTCCTACGGCAACGATAACAGCAAAGAACGTCTCAGAGTAAAAACACGTGCCTCTGTCAGTACTTGGCGCGACACGGTGAAGACGGGGGGTGCCAATACTTTCAATCTCGGCGGCCACGGAACGGATTTGAGGTTAACGTTAGGATTTTACATGGATCACGGGTAAGAAAAACGTAAATGCTAAATATTCTGAAACTTTATCGCTGTGATCGGTCCCGTTGTAGATGTCCACAGACTTTAAAATTCTATTTTTAAAGTGATAATAATTCTAAACAAGAATGTGTTATTTAATTTATTCAATCAGCTGCCTAGCGTTAGCCGCTTGGTCTAAAAAAATAATAAAAAATAAAAATAAAAAGGCATTAAATAAAGTAAAACGCTGCTGAAATACATTACTTGTAAAGTCGAACAGTTCAATCTGGGAGAAAATGTATTCTTTCAAATTTTTTCCTCTTTTTTTTTTTATTTTTAAGCCCCACTACACCTTGTTCTACAGAGAACAACAAGCACTGATATATAAATAATATAGCAATATACAAAATAATATTTTTATGTACCGTTAAAGTGGCTCCTATGAAAAAGGAGAAGGAAAGAAAAATATATACATAGATAGATGAATTTTAAAAAATGCATGTGCACAACAAAAAAAAAAAAAAAAAGGAAAAAAAAGAAAAGAACCGGGACAAAGCAGGGTGTAGTACAGGACAGAAAAATATTAAGTGGATGACTGAAAAAATATATAAATAAATAAGAAAAAATATGCATGCAGCATGTCAGCAAATAAAAAAAAATTATTAAAAAAACAAGGATGAACACCGGAAACGACAGAAAAAACATTTGAAAAGAAGGACGGGTGGATGAATGAATACGTAAATAAATAAGAAATAATAAGCAAGCGCTCGTCAACAAATAAAAACATTTAAACAGCACAACAGGGACAAAAACGTATTTAAAGAAGATTAAAATAAGGAAATAATATTCGTGTGCACATTAACAAATTAAATTAAAGTACCACCAAACTGGGGTGAATATACATGACAGGGAAAAAAACGCAAAGATGAATGAATGGACGATTAAATAAATAAATAAATATGGGGGAAAAAAAAAAAACACGCATGTGCACATCAACAAATAATAAAAGAAAAACTAAACTGCAAACACATACATGACAGAAAAATGCAAAAAGATGATGCATGGAAGAATTAATAAACGTTAAAAAATGAAAACAGGGCCTAATACATAACAGAAAAAAAAATTAAGTGAACGAATGACTGAAGATAAAAATAAATAAGGTAAAACATGCATGTGCACATCAATAAACAAAAAATAAACAGCAAAACAGGGAAGAACACATGAAAGGGAAAAAAGGGAAAAAATTTCCACTCCCTGAAACGTTCAAATGCAGTTTATTGAAATGATTTTTCCGTAAGCACGGCCAGCGAGTTTAAAACGAGGCGCTCATTGAGACGGTGAGTTACCTGTAGTATCTGGGGGTAGTCGTACGTCTGGCCCTTGGAGCAGCGTTTCCGGGCCGAGGCCACGCCCTGAGAGAGGTTACTGCACTTGTCCAGCAGGAGGATGGACTCTCCGTTCTCCTCCTTCAGCCTCTCCAGCTCTGTGCGGTACTCCCGATGGACGGCGGTCTGAGACGACAGGATGAAGTATCGCCTCGGGCTGAAACACAAAGTCGGGACGCTCGCGTCGACGTGCTGCGAACGTACTATTTATTAACACGTAGCGTAAGAACAGAACTCACCCGGGCTGTCTCTCCGGGAGGTCCACTTCAGCTGACAGGGGGCTGTACACGGGGATGCTGACATCGTAGCCTTGTCTGTAGGTCCACGTCGAGAAACCGCCTCCAGCTAGCAAAGCTCTACGCACACAAGATACATTATTTATTTATTTATATTGTCCTGTCTCAGAATCCTTGGCTTTGTATTCTCATCAGATGCAGTGCTAAATGCAAATGGGGTGCCAATAATTATGAGGCATGTGTTTTTGCACACACTTTTGAAAGGTTTTGAGCGATTCGTTCATTAATGCGTTATCGTTTCTATAGTAACAGCTCATTCACGTGGACACTGCACTAATAATAAACAGACTGTTTAAAAACACGTGTCATCGTTGCTACGGTGACGTTTTCTGTGTTTTTTAAAAAAAACAACACATTTCTTGGACATTCCTCAACATTAAACGTAAGTGTCAATTAGAGACGGAACCGGTCTGATATCCAGGCTCAGTATCGGGTCGGTACCAGCAAGAAACGGCGGATCGGATATCGGGGGAAAAAGAATGAATCTGATCTGATCCTGTAATAAATGGGAAAGATTTGAGATTTGATTTGATTTATTTTTAATAATATTTATATTTTATTATATTTGAAATGTAAGTGATGTTTGTGTAAAAGAGTTTAACTGAATAAAAAAAAGTTGTGGTTTTGTGTAAGTCCTGTTTTTGGCTATGCATTGTTTCCTGCTTTATTTCTAAAAATAATCATTTTAATCTCCCTCTCTCGCACTGTATATATACAAAAATATATAACAAAAAATGCCATTTCTCACGCTCTTATATATATATACATATATATATATATATATATATATATATATACACACACCCAACAAAAAATGTCCTCTCTCTCTCTACAAATAAAAAAAATGCCATTTCTCTCTCTCTCTCTCTCTCTATATATATATATATATATATATATATATATATATATAAAAAGGAAAATATGTCATCTCTCTTTCACACACCCCCCCCCCCCCCCCCCCCATCACTCTCTAAACAAGTCAAATGCATGACATCACTTTTTCATAAATAAATAAATAAATCAGAATATCATCGCTGGTGAATTGCTGAGGTATGAGAAGAATAAAATACCAGTTGGTGAGTATGATGTTACAGGAAAATAATCAACTTCAGGGTGAAACAGACCAAACAGAGCACAGCTGGATGAATCCAGGAAATTCCCTCCAGCTCCAGATAAGCGTTGGCTATTTCAGGGCTTTCGAGTGCATAAAACTCACCTTTTCCACTTGGAGGCCGAGGAAGAGGCTGAGACCTGAGCGCTACGTAGCAGTAAATACCGGGAGATTACACTCGTCTGTCTGATCCTCTCTCTCCCTCTCTCTTCTCTTACACTCTCCTTCAGAATATACCGCTTTAAATTAAAGTATCACAGCTGTCATATAGTTTCCCATCCATACAGTAAACATCAACTAAACCAAGCATCAGACGCACCAAACTTTAAAGCGCATGCAGAAAATACTCAATAAGATTTAACTTTATTTAAACCAAGCTTATAGCAGATCCAGATTTCTGTCTGACTGTAAAAGAATTACAGCTCACTGGGGTATCGTACCGGGTTTTTATCGGGTGCAGCGTCACCACGAACACGACACTCAGTGTGTTTAAATATAGATAAGAGTTAACAAAACACACTCAGACACATGCGGTACATTAACGCCTGAATCGCTCGGCGCCATAAATCAGCTGGCTCAGGAGAGACAAAGCGCGAGTCGCTGCTGCCCCTGAGTGGACTGGAATGGCTAACATCACATCCCCGCACTTTCTAAAAAAAATAAAGAAGAATTTAAATGTTTTAAGACCTACATTAATGACCCATGAGTAATAACCAATTTACTAACTAAACTTACAAAAACAGTTAAATAAATAAATGAATAAATAAACAAATATTATTAATAAACGCGTTACTGCACTGGAAGTAGTCAATCTGATGTAAAATTTTTACTTACAGTGTTAAAATGTTATGATTTTAAAAACGTTTCTATAATAACACTTCCATTATATTTGAATAAATAATCATTTGTATGAATAATTCTTCTTTTGTGTTCGGATAGAAGCACTGGTTACCCTAACCACCCCACGGTGTGTGTGAACGGAGTGTGATATGCTCATGCACTTACGGGGTAAAAAGTGAACTAGAAGATAGAGGTACTGTAAATAATTTAGCGTTACTCTGAACCATGTTGAGAAAGTCACCTGTCTCTGGGAACGTCCAGCGCCGTGTTGTAGTCCGGAGGTCCTCCGGGTAACATGTTGAACAGTAAGTGATTCATCCCCTTATCCCATCTGTAAACACACACACACACACACACACACACACACACACACACACAAACGGCATTCTATCACGTCTACACAGGGTATTGATGCGGTGTAACACACTCAGAAGAAAGCGCTATCTGCCTTTTTCTGCATACATGAACTCACAGATGCCTGTGATTGGCTAGTGTCGCTGTGGTTGATGGGGGAGTATACCCCTCCCACCCACAGAACACGGACAATTTGTCTCTCTTGGACTCCCGGATAAACCTCCAAAACGTCTCATCCTCCTCTTTAGGGGTCAAGCACCAAAGGTGTGTAGGCACCTGTCGTTTTCATTAGTTTCTGCTTAATATTATTCTTATTCTTCTATTATTATTATTATTACTCACTAGGAGTCTAGGCAGCCCTATGAACCATAAGCAGGAAAATGATGAAATTTGGCACAATCATAGATATGACCATGAATAGTATCTGGACCAATGATGAGCTCTCTAGGATCAACTCTATAGCGCCACCACTAGTTCAAAAATTGTTACAATTATTGAACACTTTGCCCTAGAGAAAAGAAGTTTAGTTCATCAGATTACTCTCCTCATGGTGATCACAACTGATATCTTTTACATTAAGACTCCACCCATTACAGTAGTCACCATTTTGAAATTTACAATATTCAGTTTTTTCGCTACTCTTCAATCTTACTCTCATCTGTGCTCCTGAACTTATCTTTTATTCATTCATGTACAGTCTATTTCTCCTCTTCGAGTTCTTCAGGCTCCGCACTGCACTCGCTGCGCCTTTGGTGCTTGGCCCCTTTAAACGATGCTTCCGGATTGAATTCTTCTTATTATTACTAGTAGTAGTAGTATAAGTATCATTTAAAAATATATTAATTGTGCACTTTTCAAACGCCTTACATTAATAATATTAAGTGAAAATCCCGAGTGCGAGGAAATAAAATAAAAACATATATTATAAAGTGTGAGAGACAGCGAGAGAGAGAGAGAGAGCGCTGTAGGTTAGACTCTGAGGTGTTCACCTGGGTAACATGGCGAGGGCCTGAGCGGTTTCCCGAATACGTAGTGAGTTCTGGTTCAGCACGTCGATGGAGGGGATGAACAGACAGGCGCGAGTGACATCATCGGTGTAGAAGTCGCTGTCGGAGACGGCACTCAGCAGCTCGTTATACTCACGGGACAGACCGCTACTGCTGATGGGCACACCCACCTCATCCACAAACCTCTGCAGGGGGTAGATGTACACCTGCACGCACACACACACACACACATTATAAAATCTTATTATATCTTGTATTTTAACTCATTTTACTTCTTAGGTATCTGTTTTTTTTAAACGAGATATTTAAATCTATTAGGGATGTCAGTCTGAATTATCGACATGCAGTCTTGAATAAGAACTGGTTTTATTAAAACCTTTAATTTAATCATCATTAAGAAAAATGAATTATTTATGAATTTTAATGTTAATGTAAATTTCAATTCAAATACTGTTTTCCTTTCATTGTATTGTAATTTTAATTTAAAGCATTTTAAAATGTACTGTTTATTTACCTTTTTAATAGCTTTAGTTTATTTAAAGATCGATTTCACATCTTTTAAAATAATTTTATTATTTTAATTTAATTACTTTGTGTTCATTTTACTTAATTTTTTTATCTAGAATTTAAAATTGTATTTAAATGTATAATTTATTTAAATTGACTTCATTTTTTATATTTAATATTTTATCATTTAAATCTAATTTCAACGTAATGGAATTGTCCCTAAATGTACTTTTTATTCCATTTTTTTAAATCTCGAAATTAACATTTTATTTTAGATTAGAATTGAATTTGAAAATGTTATTTCGATTTCATCTGAATAATTGATGCTTAGGCGCAGCACTGAATGTGAGATAGTGATTATCTCGGGTGATGTGACGTGTCGAGGGTAAATCACTTAAAAACCAGTAGTTCATGTTAAACCATGCTGGTGTACAGGTACAGGTGTTCTGGTAGCCATGCCTCTGATGATATGGAACGTTCCAGATAGTTCCTGAACTCGCCTTGATGCGGTTTTTGGGATTGTAGCCACAGCGGTAGACGTCGAAGCAGGTGTGCATTCGGCAGCTCAGATCTCCTCTCTCGGGGATGGGACTGGACGTGGGCAGTTTGACCAGCGGAGCGTCGTGCACACTGCGGCGGTCCAGCGTCCACTCCGCCGAAGACTCGATGGAGTGAGGCCAGAACTGGAACATTCCGGTCGCGATTAAACCCAGCAGCACCACCGAGAACAGAGTGATGTAGTAGATCCGGTGTTTGGTCTTCATGCGAGGGATGAGAGCCGGACCGCGAGAGCTGTATTTCACTGACGCACACATCCTGAGCACAAAGCACTGAAACACACACACAATAGGGCTGTGTCTCAAATAGTGGCTTCCTTCATACTCACTATTCCATAATCCCTATTCCCTTCTCCGTATTCCCTACTCACTATTCCATAATCCCTATTCCCTTCTCCGTATTCCCTACTCACTATTCCATAATCCCTATTCCCTTCTCCGTATTCCCTACTCACTATTCCATAATCCCTATTCCCTTCTCCGTATTCCCTACTCACCATTCCATAATCCCTATTCCCTTCTCCGTATTCCCTACTCACCATTCCATAATCCCTATTCCCTTCTCCGTATTCCCTACTCACCATTCCATAATCCCTATTCCCTTCTCCGTATTCCCTACTCACTATTCCATAATCCCTATTCCCTTCTCCGTATTCCCTACTCACTATTCCATAATCCCTATTCCCTTCTCCGTATTCCCTACTCACTATTCCATAATCCCTATTCCCTTCTCCGTATTCCCTACTCACTATTCCATAATCCCTATTCCCTTCTCCGTATTCCCTACTCACTATTCCATAATCCCTATTCCCTCCTCCGTATTCCCTACTCACTATTCCCAACGCCTTACTCTCTTTCCTTACTATGTATCCCCCCCCCCCCACACCCTATTACTCACTCCCTACTTACCTAAAAAAGGTAAAGTAGATTAAAATACAAGAATAAATAAACAAGTAAACAGACAGATAAATAGATTGACAAGGAAGAAAGGATAAATAAATAATGAATAAATAAAAAGGAAACTAATGAGAAATTATAAACAAATGTACAAATAAATTAATAAATCTGAAGAAATAATATAATTAATAAAGAATGAGAAATAAATTATGAGCAAGATTTACTAATTAATTAATTAATCAATCTATTTGTTTGTTTACAAAAAATAAATAATACATTTCATTTATTTTTTTTTTTTACCATTTTATTTCTGGCATGTCTTTGATGCATGAACAGTTCACTAACTGTAAAATAAAATGTGATGTTTTTTTGTTTTTTTTAAATAACGTCAGATTTTTTTTCATGTAATGTCATTTTTATTGTCATGTCATTTTAAATAATTTTACAGCTCTTATACAGATTATATCACTTGCAATAATATAATCCCAAGGCATTAATGACTAATTAAACACAAATTTGATGATTTTCATAGCGTGTGTCTTAGCTAGCTAGCATGCTAACTACACATTACAGACCAGCCAAATGTACTCATTAAGGGAACCTTACTAGATATTATGGAAACTGGTTAAGAATCTAACTCTCGAATAATAACCAAATAACCGAAACACGGACTTTAGTTATATTCTACATGTTATAAAGTAGTTAGCTAGCTAGCTAGCTAGCTAAAAGAAGCTTAGCTTAGCTTAGCTTACCTTAGCTTAGCTTCGTCTAGTCACTGCGGCTTTTAAAAAAAAAAAGGCGTAGAGAGATTAATTCATAATGTTTTAATTAAATTAGAGAGAAAATGACAGTATAACCTGCCTGGTTTATATATTTATCATCTCAGTGATAACTATTCCGTGGAAAGGGAACAGCTTCAAGGATAGGAAGGAGGGAAATAGAGTTTTTCCGAGCCTCCTGCTGTACAGGCGTCAGGTAAACAGTAGACACCGGATTAGCAACTGATGCTAGCTAGGACAATACGTCAACACGTCCGCCATATTGGAAGGGTCATGATTTGCTAAATCACTGCAAGTCTGTGGAGAGATGTGTGACTAGCCTGATCAAATTAGCTGTACTTCACGTTGCGTTTTTCACAAAACGCGCTTTGTTAC
This sequence comes from Ictalurus punctatus, assembly GCF_001660625.3. Taxonomy (NCBI): domain Eukaryota; kingdom Metazoa; phylum Chordata; class Actinopteri; order Siluriformes; family Ictaluridae; genus Ictalurus; species Ictalurus punctatus. The sequence goes on from NC_030425.2 coordinate 29,734,709, forward strand.
AAACCTCATACATTTTCTGTACATTTTCATACATGTAAATATATAAATAAATGCATTTTTGAGATAATGACTGAGCTAAATTCCTGAGACCAGTGGTCTATGTAGGCTTAATGTACAACTGCACAGCAACCATCATAAACTTATTCAAATTATGTGTAATCTTTGGCGAATGATGAAATATCAGAGAAAGACCTCAAGATTTTTAATTCACAAAACAGTGATTAATTTTTGCTAAAAAAAATTTAAACATGCTAATGTAAACAGACCGTAGCCTCAATCGATCCTTGTCCATGATAAGTTAAGATAGGAACGAAACCCTCTGTCTTGCTGTTATAGTAAAATAATTAACAAAATTACTGTGTGGTGTGATAAAACAGAATTACTATCAACACCCCAAAGTTGATTATTTTTCCTCTAACAGCACATCTCTCTAAGTGTTTGATTCCTCTTATTCCGCAGCAATTTACACAACACTAACCCTTTTAATGGATAGAGAGAGATCGCTGTCATACTTTTTATCCATTTATAGTTTACCTGCAAAGTTAGTTCATGTTCTCATTTACGTTGCCTCACCAGCCCCCCCCCCCCCCCCCCCCCATCTTGAAGTTAATAAGACAAAACAACACAGCATGTCTTGTATTGTTACTAAGAAACCGAAAAGCATTTAAATTTCTCTTTCTTGCCGATGTCACAAAACTTAAAGTTACAGCTTTACCGCCAACTGTTAGAAAGCGCTGACACTGGAGACTCCTTCCATCAATGTTAAAGAAACGAATCCATACAGAAAACGTCATCGCGTTATTAGCGCATTAACATAAACCTTTTTTTACCCGATTCGCAGCTGCACAACTGTCTGAGCTGCTGTTTTTACATTTTTACAGCATTTGGCCGACGCCCTTATCCAGAGCGACTTACATTTATCTCATTTATACATCTGAGCAATTGAGGGTTAAGGGCCTTGCCCAAGCACCCAACAGTGGTAGCTTGGCAGTGCTGGGGCTTGACCTTCTCCTGACCTTCTGATCAGAAACCCAGAGTCACAGTCCAGAATTCAACAGCGCTGAACTGAATGTTAGTGCTTATCGTGAAGGAAGCACACATCACACTGCCTCTCGTTTTTCGTTTTTTTTTTAATACCAATCAGTGTCACATATAACAGGCATCATGGATATAAGTACAAATGCTTACAACACATTACTAAAATCACATAAAATATACACAGTTGCAATACACAGCACTTTACACTATAGAAGATGCAGGCTTCTGATCACACACACACACACACACAGAAACGTGCTCTCACACACACACTGTGAAAAGAGTTTTAGTGTGGCTCGATGCGGTGCTGAAGAAGAAGGTAAAACGTGTATTTAATTCCGTACAAACATGAACTCTCCTCTATAAATATCCATTCAGACGTCAGTGCAAGATCTTCCTCTATCCGTGTGAAAGGGCTGCACCACGACACGATGTCGCCACTGGAGTGAAATCTTCTGCTCTAACGTTCTCCTTCCTTTCACAAAACCAGGGAAGTTCCAGCTGTACAATTTGGTCACAGTGGGCACCTCGGAAACAGACAGACGATGTATATATACACAAGCGTGTCTTCTTTTTGAGCCATTTGTCTTTTGAAATGTCCTTCTGTAGAACGCGGACGGGTTACTGGATCCCTCGGAACAAACACATGGCGAACACCATCGCGAAGAGCTGAGGAGGACAAAAAAAAAAAAAAACAACAGACAAGTAAAAAACAAAGTTTTTCTAATTTTTCCTTTTTTTAAACACACCTTCCTAGCCAACACAGAACATCTTTAGGATGTTCAGTACGTACAAAGCAGGTTATAGTAAGGTTAAGCCTTGTTTTAAACCTCCGTTCACGTTCAAAAGCAAAAAGTTTCTTGTTTTGCTTATAGCTTGTGGGCGTGGCCTGTCCAGCGTATTTTTTGTTGTTGTTTTTTCAACGAGAAACAGTAGTAGTGGCAGATCAGTCACAACACACCACGTGACGTCATCACAACACGCGTGCGTTCAACCGAAGCCTCCTTCAATTCCAACATGAGTACAGCTAAAAGGTCTCATTTACCAACAAACATCACTGCAAAAGAGCGCGCAAAAAAATTTTCAAGTGGTTTTCCACAAAAACTCCAATCAAGCACTGCTCGGCTCCGTACTAGCTTTGTTCTCACTTTATCAAATCGAGCTACTAGCTACACGCCTCTGTTCACACGGAACGAAAGGCTGTTTTTCAACCACGTCTAAACAGGAAATAACTGCAGATAGGAACTGAAGTTGTGAGTGGGGAAATGGAGAAAAGGAAGACCACACGCACCATAGGATTGGTCGGAGAAATCATTCGGGCCAATCATTTGGATTTGCTGCTTTACAGCATCATAGCTAATTTGCATAGGATTGAGAGCATCAGAATGTCACATGGTCGCTTGCTGCTGTCGCTGAAATCGAAATCTAATCACCCTGAAAACCAATGTGTTGTATTGAACACAGGTCAGATTTTTAATAGCCTACAGAAACATTTTATTACACAAACGTTATTTTAATGTTGCGCGTGACAAAAAAGCAGTAATGTGGACAAACAAAGACACTTATCACATTTATCACATGGTCATCGTGCTTGCTAGTAAATATTTCTCTCCTTCACTTGAACATTAAAGGTACTTTAGGTAAGATTAGCCTTTTTTTTTTTCTTTTCAAGATTAGGGTCACTAACTAAGGGTGGATTCAACATGTTGAAGCTCCGCCCCTTTGGATCTACATTAGCTATGTTTCCACCCCAAGTTGTGAATTTAACTTATGCAAATAAATTTGAATATCATCTGTGAATAAAGCACCGTTTCCATCCCGTGCGTTCAAGAGAAGAAAATCGCCACTTCCGGGGAAACTGGAACAAAGTCGTCTATCCAAACACCGCCATTTTTAAGCCAATTATCCAATCACAATGATTTGTTGAGGCAAAGTCACATGACTTTCACATGAATTTATTTGGTAAATGCGTTTCCATCATAGTTTATGCGCGTCTTCTTATCGAATAAAAAAATTATCCGCATCAATTGAGTCAATAAGTTTTTAAAGTGTGTTTTGGAGATTTTATTCGCGTCAGGTGTTTATTTCCATCCAGCGTGGTTTTTTTTTTTTTTTGTGCGACATCCCAAAATTCACAGAAAAATACGTGGATGGAAACATAGCTATTGAGAGTAGACTGTTTATAAAATGGCTGACACTGAATACAGTTTTGCTTAACTCATTGCTTTTTATTATTTATTTATTTGTTTATTTTTATGTTTTACATACAAGTAAGGAGAAAAAAGTCGACTATTGCACCTTTAACAAAAAAAACTGTTGTTAAAATCTTGACCAAAATTAAAGTCTTTTGCTATTTAACACATAATTTAAAAAATTCAAATATTCCAATTTAATGTAAGGATTATAAATAATATTGAAAACAGAGCAGATTCACGTCCTGTTTCCATTTTGTCCACCAGGTGGCAGTGAGACACAATAAACTGCTTCACCATCGTGCGTTTCTAGCACCAGCTGCGAAACGTACAGTGAAATATCTTTCAGGAATGAAATCAGAACCGTGATCTTACTTCTATGGTCAGGACGACGATAGCGAGAGCTCCTGCCATGTAGATGTACGCCTCGAAGTAATCCACCACAGCCGAATAACAGCCCTGTTTAAAACAAAAAGAAAACGCGTCTCAGTATCACACAGAATTACGTGTCTTTGGCAGGACTTTTCACGATGACCTCATTCACAGATCTAATACAAGTCTGAGTTACGACTTCACAATAACACAAGGGTACAATATCTACGGAATAAAGCGCTCCATGGCGCGCTGTTAGAGGAAAATAATGAGTGGTGGCGTTGTGTGATGAAGCAGAGTCACCGTTACCACACTGCAGTGGATTATTTTCCTACAACAGCACATCCTGAAGAGTTTCACTCCTTTTATACCACTGCAACATGACAACAAAGAATGACGCATCAGGCATCCATTTAGAGTAACATTTATTGTTGTAGAACGTCTACGCTAAGTTTTCATGAAAGCTTTTTTGTTGTTGCTAAAGTCACATTTTCCCAGTGAAATACGAATTGATTTTAGGGCGGGGCGACATATGAGAACAGTTCGTGATGTCACTAAGTAAGAAGCAAGGCTTTGGACCAATCGTGTCTGATATGCAAATTATTACGGTGATGTCATTATTACGATGCACGCAAAGATGCATTCCTAACGTCGCTAATGTCAGTGAAGAACAAAATCGTGGTTGCTATGGCAACGTTATATTTTGACAGGTTTGACTAACGTTCATTAAATCAATGAGAAAGTGTCTTGGTTAGCCATGTTAGCGATATTACACTAGCAACCATGGCAGGAGGACACGGGGGCGTTTCCTAATTAGCATATTCATGCATAATCATAAATCCTGATTTCTACTGATGATAAAGGTTTAGAGATGTTCCGAGACGTTTCTGGACACCTCCGACATTATTTCGCATCGTTTCTGCAACCGTTTTTAATGAAACGCAGGGCGCTAACCTTGATGCGAAAGGGCATGTTGCCCCTGAGACACTCGTCCACGTTCATCAGCTGCTCGTTCCTCAGGCAGCAGACCTCAGGAACGGCTCTGCCGGGGTTCAGGCGTCTGAAGAGGCTCTGCTGATCGAAATCATCAGCGCTGTTCACGCCGCAGCATTCAAACTGCACCGTGGGACGCAAGAACACGAGCGTCAGCACCGCAGCACGATATTACAGAGCATAAACGTGTACGGTATGACGGAATAATCTCTCGTACCGTAGCCATGATGGTGTTCCAGGTGGCGGTGAAGACCTCCGTATTGTTGCTGCCTTGATAATGTGCTTTCAGCTCCTTGGTGAAATAATCTCTGGTGAGCTGTTGATGCAGGAATACGATTAGCGACCTGAGAGGTATATCACCGCGCAAATGAAATAATACGATGGTGAACGGTAGAGATACGGAGAGATACTCACGTGCTCCCGGAATATGAAGGCCAAAATGGCCGCAGCGAGCTCTGCCAGGAATATGATGAGGATGAGCAGGAAGAACTGCACGGAAAAATAGAAACAGGAAAGAGATTATTAACATTATTATTATTATTATTATTATTATTATTATTAGTGAATCAAGAGTGGCATTTTATATATATATATTTTTCGCTTCGATGCATGTTATGTTAAGAATAAAGCACGGTGTGTGGTTTTGTTATAGAAAAATAATCAACATTGGGGTGAAGCAACGAATCAAGAGTTACTGTTACTACCCGGAAGGTGATTATTTTCCTCCAACAGCACCCCCTGAAGTGTTTTATTCCTCTTACACGGCCGCCGTTCTCCCACGACGATCATCATTGTTTAACTAATGAACGAACATGTCACCCTTTTTATATTTATGATCTTCTGGAACATTTTAAAGATTCCAAACGTTGTAACTGATCGCACTAGTACCCATCCCAGAAACTTCCGAAGAGTCGCTAGACAGGAAATGGACTCACAAACAGTAGCAGACACTTGTTCTCCCGTATGGCCCCACAGCAGCCCAGGAAGCCGAGCAGGAACAGCATGGAGCCCATGGCCAGGATCACGTAGACGCCGATGAAGAGCAGAGGATTGGCTGCGACGATCTCTCGGAAACCTGTAGGATCCACCAGCACCCAGATTCCCACTCCGAGTAAAAACGCTCCCCCGAGCTGTCGCAGAAGAGCAACGGTAACGTTATCATCAGGAATTAAAAAACACACATGGACGGGGTGTGCTGTGATGAAGCGGAGTCACTGTTACCACCCTGAAGCTGATTATTTTCTAGAACAGCACGTCCTGAAGTGTTTTATGCCCCTTACACCGCACCTATGATTTTATATCATATATTTGCTTCATTAAAGAACGGCACATCGTACTTTTATCCACGAAACCACTTCGTTCCTGTCCTCACTTACAGCAGCTATAAACAGTCCTTCCCTCGCCTCTCTTTATTCTCTCTCTCTCCTGAAGTTAACCCCGTCATGCACAGTGTCCTACACGTTTACAGACTCATTTTAAGGCTGTTTTCAGGAAAACAGAAGCTGTAAATCACCTCAAATTCACTTCAGACCATTACCGTAATTTAACAGCTCATTATCCAGACTTTCTCTAGAGAGACTAGGCTGTGTGTCCGATTTATCTTCACCAACGTTCTCCATAAAATCCCGTCAATTAACGTCATGCAGCATTACGTACCGCACGCACATTTTGTAAATGGCAAAACCACGGCAAGGTTTTGTTCAGAAATGGTATTTTGTGTCATCTTCCTCATCGACGTTCAGTATTTTAGACCCGAGTTTTAACAGTTTTTTTCTTTTATTACAGACACACTGGATGTTTTTTTTGTTTTTTTTCCCCATGTACAATGTTTTACCCTTTTCCCCCCTTCATAATATTTATACACAAGCAACAAAGCCTGTTCATTTTTAATAAGTGATGTATAGAAAAATAAAAAGAATGAAATGATGTAGGTAAAAAATCGTCTAAAGAGTCTGGATATGTTTCTAAAGGTGAAAAAAGAAAGGTCTCTAATGGTTAAATGGGTGGAGCTGAATAAGATTTATTTTTTTTAAACATTTTTTTAAACTCAGTGAACCCGCCCGTATTTCCACCCCTGCACACAAAGCTCCGCCTACAAAACTCACGGCGCTTCAAGTTACTTACGGCGAGTTAACATTAGCAAGGACTGTAACGACACCACTTTCGAGCGCACTCGGACACCGCCTTCATCACGACTTTTGAGGATTTGACAGGATGCTGGGGGCGTGTCTATAAAATGACTGACAAGAGGCCAATCCAAATACAAACAAACAAGTTCCCAATGTGTTTTTTTTTAATCGCTTTTTCTCTTTTCAGAAATATAGAGACATATGTGTTAGGATCGTTCGTGTAGCATCGATAGTCCGCTGTACACGTCCTGACTTAACACTTTCTTGCCGTCAGAGCAGGAAAAGGAAGTTCACAAGATCGCCAACAAGAAAAGAAAAAAATTTAAAGCCCCGAGCAGAGGAAGTGCGCTGGAGTTCGTGGGCCAAACCGAGATTCTTTGGCACAAGATGAATGTGCTTCCTCATGATGTAGCTTTAAAGTTTATTGTAGGTGGCAACACGGATCGTCCAGGGCTTTTTACAGACTCTTTTGAACCGCATATGGTTTTAAGAAAACAAGACCTGCTGGCCACACAAACCAAACCAGCTATTAACTTCACTTAAGAAAACAGGAGGTGATAAACCCCTTCAAACACGCCTTAAATCACGGTCCTGATCCTCTCTGTGGATTCCTCCTGCGACCGAACGAGCGTATAAAGTTAGACACGAGGATAAGACTCCAGGTCTGAAAAATAGGAGGTACTTACGAATATGAAGAAGTTAAAGATGAACATGAGGTACTTGATGCAGCTGAGGCAGTCGCCCTCCATGGCCGTGCTCCTCGCAGAGGCGTCTCCTTGCCCCTTTGGACACAAAACGAGACGGTCATCAGCGCACAAGACACGAGGCGTTCTCTAGACACCGAGTGAAAAGCAGCAGCTTTGTGCTCTTAACTTAATTAAAACGAATGACCTCATTCTCTATGACTTCCTCGGTTTAAAAAAAAAAAAAAGTAGGAAAAAAAAGAAAGAAATGCATGGGAACAGACGTTGCGTTCATGAAAAAATGAAATCTATCAGCCGGTTAAACGAGCCGCCGACAGCTCCGGGTTCCGCTGGCACTGAAATGCTAAGTGAATTCTCCTAATCGGATTTCTCACGTCTGGTGTAATCAGAAAGAAATAAAGAGAGCTGATGCACTGGAGCATGACGAGTTTATTTATGCACAGTTATGAAATACAGAAATGCAAAAATGAAGATGAGTGGGAGTAGAAAAGGAAAAAAGGGAGAAAAAAAACACCATCAGGACGGGCGGAGCAGCACATTTGGTCTTGTTCACACCAGGAGCAGGACTCGGCAAACTAAATAAACATGTCCTTCCACCTCCTCGGACCACATGCTGCATGTTACAGCCTGGCCATGTGATCCTGCCAATCATCCTAATCATCGAATCCGGGGGTTTAACGAGCGTGAGGCTTTACAGAAATCACTTCTACATCACGTATAAAGCAAGAAGGTGGAATTACAGTCAAATCCAGCATATTGTGTATTAGAGGTTCGACCCATTGTGGATCTTACCCGCCTACCTGATTTACCTGCCGATAACCCATTAAACCAACCGCTCGATTTTAAAATTAACTCCGAATGAAAACATAACACTCAAACAAACAGTGCCATGAAACTGTCCTGTACTTTAAAAAAAAATGAAATGAACATATAAATACTGATATATATATTTACTATTAATAAATATTAAAGAGATAAAAAGATAGACATCCAAACCGAACCAAAAAGGTAACGCTCCAAATAACTTAAATAAAAATATAGCTGTGAGCAGCGATTAAAGGGGCCAAGCACCAAAGGCGCATCGAGCTCACGACGAGGAGAACGACGAGGAGAAACGGAATGTACATGGATGAATAAAAGATACGTTCAGAAGCACGGCTGAGAAGAAGACTGACCAGGAAACGAACAGAACAGAGGCTTTTATTTGCATGGCAAGAGGTTGAAAGGTTACTGCAGTGCTGAGCGAGAAAAAGAAAGGACCCGAATGACACAAGATTACAGACGCTTTTAAGAACTGGCACCGCATGGGAATCGCCGCCAGGACCTTTAGGACTGAAGCGTGTCGTTTATCACGGTTCGCCACACAGAGAACCCACGTCTGTTTTGATGCGGAGGAGAACTTCCACGGTGACAATGAGTTTAGTTAGTTAGAATGTTCGTTAGACAGATACCGGATCATAACCTTTCAACAAATATGAATATCAGCATTCCGTTCAGTCATTTGTGATCATCTGAGCCGATGTCGGTAAAGAAGTGGCGCGGATTTGAACGAGGAGGAGCAAAAAAACTGAATACTGTACATTTCAAAATGTACTCCTGTAACGGGTGGAGTCTTAAATGTAAGATATGGACTGTGATCTCCATGACGAGAACAATCTGATGAACTGAATTTCATTTCTCTAGCACAAAGGACAATTCTAACCATTTGAAAAGTGAATTTTTGAACTAGTGGTGGCGCTATAGAGTAGGTCCTATAGAGCCCATAATACTACTGATGGCATTGTTCTCTTCGGGTACAGATGACGCGAGGGCTAATGCCGCGTTCCAGTCATTTTCAGACTACAGCCAGTAAAATTCGCAGAAATGTTTTTAACCCGTCAACCTGGGGTAGGATTCTCAACTTCCGGTTCCTTCGGAATGACGTCAAATCAACATGGCCGCTCAACAAGTTCCCCTTCTCTACGTTTAAATGAGTTTATCCCAGTCCAACAGAGCAAGCAACACAAGTAGAGGCGTCCAGGTTGCACGCCGAACGTCCCGAGTTGGACAATGGCATCATTACAACTTGCAAATTACTGTTTACGAGGTACGACGAACGCAGAATAAATCCCTCGGCAGCACTATCGACACTGACACGTCGACACGTTACAAGATAAATCTCTGAAGATCTGAGAAATATAAATCTAACCTAGAGTCCAAGCTAAGCTCGCAAGTTAGCCGATGCTAGGTAGGACTCAAGAGCATAGTGTTCTCGGGAACTTTTATTTATTTATTTATTTATTTTTGCTGGTTTTAAAAGAAATAAAATCGTAGTTTCGGCCGCTCGACATCTGAAGTAATAGTCTGTATATAGCACGTTGAGCTGTAATAAAGCATTATTATATTACATTTCCTGCACGAGCCCATCAACGTTATTAAAGTAAAAGGTGCACGGCCCGTCTGATAATAGACGCCCCTGTCTGATGATGCACTCTGGGTAATGACAGGGCATTAGGGGAGATTGAGGTTAATGGTGAGGCTGTTCATTAGTGCACAGAGCTCTCAGTTCTGCCTCCAGCACGAAGGTTTTAATTCTCTCACGCCGTCACAGAGAGAGGGTCAGGATTTACTGCTGCCTCTGAGAACCGGCGGCCGCTGGAGATCCCAACAAAAATAACCCCAACGTAGCTGCATGGAGATCGCTGCGAATCATTCCACCGCTTTTCATATGAAACGGAACGGGCGTAATTCAATAATCCTCCCTGGCGGCTTTTTTTTCCAAAAGTCATTTACGGCACAATAGCAGCAGCGAGAGAGCGAGAGAGAGCGAGAGAGAGAGCGAGAGACAGAGAGAGACATACAAAGACAGACAGAGAGACAGACAGAGAGACAGACAGAGAGAGAAACAGAGAGAGAGACAGAGAGAGAAACAGAGAGAGAGACAGAGAGAGAGACAGAGACAGAGAGAGAGAGAGAGAGAGGAGCTCTATCAAGCCTGGCTGGGTTTGAGTTGTTTTAATCCAGCAGGTGTGTGTGTGTGTGTGTGTGTGTGTGTGTACACGTGTGTGTGTGTGTATGTGTGTGTGTACATGTGTGTACGTGTGTGTGTACGTGTGTGTGTATGTGTACGTACGCGTGTGTGTGTACGTGTGTGTGTGTACGTGTGTGTGTGTACATGTGTGTGTACATGTGTGTGTGTGTGTGTACGTGTGTGTGTACGTGTGTGTGTGTGTGTACGTGTGTGTGTGTACATGTGTGTGTGTGTGTACATGTGCGTGTGTACGTGTGTGTGTGTGTACGTGTGTACATGTGTGTGTGTACACGTGTTTGTGTGTATGTACACGGGTGTATGTACATGTTTGTGTGAGTGTGTATGTGTGTGTACATGTGTGTGTGTGTGTGTACGTATGTGTGTACATGTGTACATGTGTGCATACGTGTGTGTACGTGTGTGCATGTGTACATGTGTGTGTGTGTGTGTGTGTACGTGTGTGTGTACGTGTGTGCGTGTGTACGTGTGTGTGTGTACGTGTGTGTATGTGTGTACATGTACGTGTGTACACGTGTGTGTACGTGTGTTTGTATGTGTGTGTACGTGTGTGTACGTGTGTACATGTGTGTGTGTATGTGTGTGTGTGTACGTGTGTGTGTGTACGTGTGTGTGTGTACATGTGTGTGTGTACGTGTGTGTGTGTGTACGCGTGTGTGTACGTGTGTGTGTACGTGTGTGTGTGTGTACATGTGTGTGTGTGTACGTGTGTGTGTGTGTGTACACATGTGTGTGTGTGTACGTGTGTGTACGTGTGTGTGTGTGTACATGTGTGTGTGTGTACGTGTACATGTGTGTGTGTACATGTGTGTGTGTATGTGTGTGTGTGTACGTGTGTGTGTGTACGTGTGTGTGTGTACATGTGTGTGTGTACGTGTGTGTGTGTGTACGTGTGTGTGTACGTGTGTGTGTACGTGTGTGTGTGTGTACATGTGTGTGTGTGTACGTGTGTGTGTGTGTGTACACATGTGTGTGTGTGTACGTGTGTACGTGTGTGTGTGTGTGTACATGTGTGTGTGTGTACGTGTACATGTGTGTGTGTACGTGTGTGTGTGTGTGTGTGTGTGTGTGTGTGTGTGTGTACGTGTGTACATGTGTGTGTGTGTGTGTGTGTGTGTGTGTGTGTGTACATGTGTGTGTGTGTGTACGTGTGTGTGTGTGTGTACATGTGTGTGTGTGTGTGTACATGTGTGTGTGTACCTGTGTGTGTGTGTGTGTGTGTGTGTGTGTGTGTGTGTGTACATGTGTGTGTGGTCTCTGAAGGGATCAGGTTCGCCAGCTTTACTCAAGGACCGCGGATGTCTCCAAACTCCAGCGTGTGTATTAATAGGCCGTGGGAACTAAACACTCCGTGTGGTGCTGCTGTAGGAAAATAAATCAACGACGCTCTGTTGGTCCAATTTTTAATCTATTAAAGAACGATGTTGCTTTTTTATCCATTAATAGTTACGTTTAATGTTGTGCAACAGTCGCAAAACAAGCTGTCGGTGATGTTACAGCAGCTGTAAAGAGTCGTTCCCTCAGCCGCAGCCTCTTTTTGCTCCTCTGTTCATTAATAAGGTCAGAGAGGACCACGACAGTCTTCCATACGGGTCCCTGTGAACGAGCTGTTACTATAGAAACAACAGCGTATTCCAGTGAGGGCAGTGATGTATAGAAATCTGGGATTTGCGGCTGCACGACTCCCAGAGCCGCTGTTCTAGGAAATGAATCCGCTCAGAATTCAATCCATAGAAATAACTCCCAGGTCCAAAAGCAGTGTGTTTCACACTACAGAGGAAATGTATGAACCAGAACAAAACCATGCGCCACTCGAGAAGTCACCGAAAAATCAGGAGCACCGAGCGAGGAACCCGGCGAAGGAGAGACTGGAGGCTTAGGAACCGATCACGTTCAGCTTCTTTCCAAATAAATCACGCTGTCAGTGCGGCCCGGGGGAAGTGCAGCGAGCTGGAGTGATTTCCCACAGCTCTCGCAAAACAGCCGATTCTGACGACCTCCATCCATCAAGGAGCGACACACACACACACACACACACACACACACACACACACACACACAGAGAGCTTTGACGCTTTCTCATCATCTCAGCTCATTCGGTTCTCTATAAACTCTCATCTCAGATGTTTGGAAGCAACCAGGGGACGACTCGGCATCTACGAGCCATCTGTCTTTCACTAATTTGAGCGACTGAATGCCTTCTCGCCAATTATTTCAGTTAGAGAATACCCGTCAAGCTTAATTCTAACATTCAGTTCCCCTGTCACACTCAGGCAGGCCACGCCCCCTACCTGAGCGCCGAGAAAAACGGGGAAAAAAAAGACAGACCTATGACTGTTTTATCTTTAGCTAACGCACACACGTGGGTGAGTTGCGGCGGCATTTTAAGAAAAGGAGAAGGTTGTGTAGATTTAATGACTGATATATCCGCCCATCACACCGTCATCCTTCGTTAAAAAGACGAGCGTTCCGCTCTGATCAAAATTCACGCACGGTTCCTCCTGTTAAATCCTCTTCTCCACACTCTAGACGCGGCACCTGAGCCTTATCGGCGAGCTCGCCACAGAAGCCGCCGCTTATACTGCATTATTAAAGCCTCTGTCGCCATGGCAACGGGGTTTATGATTCAAAAAATCCGTGGAGGAAAAAGACACGGCAGAGACGCAACATTTCCTTAACGTTAGCATTTAGTTCCCTTCTGGTTTTCGTTGGGGTTTTTCTCTTTTTTAGGAATTCTTCAAAGTCAGCGTCACTCCGAGAATGCACAATGTACTCCCTTACCGCACGGGTTCTGAGAGGTTTCAAATTATCTGAAGGTTACTAGAACGTCAGAGGAATGCTTTATGAAACATCACAGGTTACCACAAGATTCCCAAAAGATTTCTAATGATGTAAACGTTACTAGGGGAACGTTCTCTCAAACATCCCGGGTTACCGCAAAGTTTCTGAAAGGTTTCGAATTATTTAAAACGTTACTACAATGTTAGGGGAACGTTCTCTCAAACATCACAGGTTATTACACGGTTTCTGAGAGGTTATTTAAACGTTACTAGAATGTTAAAGAAATGTTCTTTGGAACATCACAGTTACCACACGGTTTCAAATTATTTAAAGGTTACCACGACATTAGTAGAACATACTCTGAAACATCATGGGGTTACCGCAAGGTTTCTGAACGGTTTTCAGGTTATTTAAATGTTTTTAAAATGTTGAGGGAATGTTCTCTAAAACATTATGAGTTACCACAAGGTCTCTGAGAGGTTAAAATGATTGAAAAGGTTCCTACAACGTTAGGGGAACTTTTTCTGAACCATATTGCACAACAAAACTTGAGTGTTATATAGCTATAAGGCAAACTTTCCTTTAGAATAAAAAAAAAAAAAAAAAAACTAACAAGAACTAAGAATGATCTGTTCCCAGAATATTCTAGAAACCAATAATTGTTAGCTAAAAGAAATGAACGCCCTTAACTACAATTGAAAGAGTCAGAAGTGTGTGGGCGTGTCAGATCACATGATGATTGACAGAGACGTCTACATGCCAACGCAACAACCTGACAAAACTTTTCAAAAGGACCTCGACAGCATCGGATACGACACGTCGTGACCCGAAACCTTCGGTACTAGACCGTACGCCTTTCCTCGTCGCTGGAGCAGTACCATCGGGTATAAATCGTTTACCTGAGAAGATACCAGTGCAGCATTACAGCTTTCATCTAAAAGCTCATTAAAAAGTACACGAGAGGACTTTAAACTCCAAACATGTCCATTCGTTTAGCAAAAACCGTGTCTGAGCACCAAAACAGCAACAAAACTGACATGACTACGAGACTGTGTATTAAAATCTTATTATTCATTGTAGATTTTACTATTCAGTAACCATTATGAATTATTCTGTTACACATTCACGTCTCTGACGTCTCACGTGCGGTGTTTGCTTTCGATTTTCCCCAAAAGCCCAGACTGTAAAATATAATTAGCTCTCGGCGTTGATCCTCGTCCGACATGAGCGCTGTGTTACGGTGTTCATTCGCCACGGGAGGTCGTGCAAAGGCGATGCTGAAAAGCCTAAAAACAAATCCCGGGAACAGTGTGAGACGGCTGCGCTGTCCGTTTTCCCAGGCCTCGTTATTCTGAAAGGGAAAAAGAGCTTGTTTGTGTTGGACAGCGCTGCTTTCGGAGTCTGAGCGCTGGCTTATCTACAGTAAATGAGTGATGGATGCTGGACTGCATGCTTCCTCTCGCCTGAGGATAAAAGTCGTATATTGTAGAGAGACAAAGCTAAGTGAGACGAGAAAGGACAGGTTCAGTACCTTAGGAGAAGAGGAGAGAGAGAGAGAGAGAGAGAGAGAGAGAGAGACCCAGACAGATAGAATTACATGGTGACAAAGCTTTGAGACATAACTAGAGACTTAAGCACTATTCAGAAGTTACGTACATGGGGCGGAGTTTGAGTAAAACAGAGGCGTGTCTCAGTTGCGCTCAATTCTGGCTTTGAACCCAAGCGGATTTTTCCTGCATGATATCGGCTCGAGTGAAGAGCAGGATTAAGTCCAGCGCCGCTGTCAGACAGTTTCACGTACCCACAATATGTCACCTGAAATTCACCTTCTGTCTCTAAATTCTCTCAAAAAATAAACAGGGAACTCCATTCGAGGCTGATATTAAACACGAGTGCTCGGTCAGCTTATCCTTCAAACTAGACACGTTTACACGCAAGCAAATAACCCGTTAGTAAAGGGATCGATAGCGTAGCGCAGTCGGGTCTTCATGTAAACACCTCGATCGATGCAGATGAGCTCGATCCCAATGAAATTCCGACCGGACTGAAAGGGGCGGCGTAGATCTGAAATAATCCGGTAAACAGGAAAAAATCTGCCATGTAAACGCTCGAATACGACTATTTTCTCAATCGGATTCAAAAATACCTCGCGCACACACACACACACAGCTTTTCTCCGTTCGGTGACGGCGACGACAGACGACAGACGTGAACGCATATTTGAATGGGATTGTGGTGTTCAGGGTACGTGTAAACAGTACTTTCGGACCGGATTCATTCGGATTGATGAAATGGCCGCGTGTAAACGTACCTACTGTGGGCGTGTTCTTCACAGTCGAGCGTTTGGGGTTGTTTTATTAATTCAACAACTCAAAATAGTACATTAAAAGTGTAATAGAATACGGTTATATCCTGCACACGCACACATTATGATTTCACGACCTCGATTTAGCATCTCATACCTACATTAACTGTGCACACAATTAACCATCATTAATATATATATATTAAATGCTAATATAAAATGCTAAACAACAGGATGTACTGGATCAAGTGCTATTCTATGTGCTTCTGAATAATGAGTGTGGAAGCATTTTGTTATTAATGTGATAATTACAACTAGGACCCTCCATTCATTCATTATTATTATTATTGTCATCATCATCATCATCATCATCATCATCATCATCATCAGAGGCAGTGGAGGCTTGGCTCTTAAGGTTCTGGGTTACTGATCAGAAGGTCGGGGGTTCAGGCCCCAGCACTGCCAGGCTGCCACTGTTGGGCCCTTGAGCAAGGCCCTTAACCCTCTCTGCTCCAGGGGGCGCTATATCATGACCCTGCGCTCTGACCCCAACTTCCTAACATGCTGGGATACGCGAAGAAAAGAATTTCACTGTGCTGTAACATATATGTAATAAAAATAGAGACTCGTTATCATTATAAATGTCATCGTATTACTCTTTTTTAGTTTTAAATTCTTGCTTATGTTACATCGTATTACGGTAAACAAAACAAAACAAAAACCCCTGCTGCCTACGGGTCGCTCAATCCGCATTTTCTTTCCCAGTTTAAAGCGGTGTATTTGTGTTTAAATGCGAAGGTCTATAGAAAATCCCACCTTGGACATTTCTACTCAAGAAAAATCTGGCAACCTCGTGCAAGCTTCAACTACTGTACATGCAGGTGATTTTAATAATATGAATGCCCAGCTCAGAAAATCCCAGATTCTGAATACTAGAAACTTTCCTGGTGTAAATACTGACGTGACCTCTAAACCTTTACGTCCTCCTTACAACACGAGGGCTTCTGTGACGTCTAAAGATGGCGTCCTTTTGCCGAAACCGCAAGCGTGGGCAATAATTTGTTCCGAACCGCGACCGCGTCGAGTTATGCATCCGTCAGAGCCTTACTCTGATCCGCACGGACAAACCGCACTAACGATCCGCAGCTCAAGAGGAAAGCAAGGCCTCCGAGTCCTAATGAGACGCCCAGCTGGTGAGTGACGCCATGTTGAGGAGGAAACAGGCGCCAAGAATTTCGCACACAGCGCTCTGTACCCGCCCCGGCTGCCCTCCAGAATAATAACAACATGGAAAAAAACATCACACGGGAAGAAACGTTCCGCCGATTTAAAGAGCGTTCTCGACCCCAGGTAAGCGTGTTCGCCTGGATGATGTTGAGAGCTAAAGAACAGACAGGAAGTGAGTTTACAGAACACTACACCGTACTGAAATAGACAGACAGACAGACAGACAGATAGAAATCTAAAATCTTTTGTGAGGACGTGTCATTAATTCGCTGATGAGGTAGAAACAAGAGATTAAGTTCTCCATGGAAACTGCGTTCTTGCTCTTTTCACAGCTCCAAAGCCGGAAAAGACAGCGCTCGCTCTGTGGAAGTCAGATTTGCGCTTTTACAGTAAGTGACAGGATTAAAATAGGAGCCACAAATTTGCATAATTTTTTTTTGTGCGCGCGCGCAGTATTTCTGCGCAGTTGTTGTCCAGCAGCCTTGTTCATTTCCAAGAAGAAAAAAAAGAGCTGTAGGAGATTTCTGGACTGTTAAAGCGTGCAAGCAGACAGGATGTGACCATTCATACATTCGTGAGCTCATGAGGCTAGCAAAAACAACAACAAAACCCGTCCAGGGTTAATACAATTTATCCGACTATTAAAAAGACATAAAACGCAAAAAAACTAGAGCTGCAACAACTAATCGATCAAATCGATTATGATAATCGTCAGTTGCAGCGGTGGCAAAAACACACATTTTTTCTTATTAACAGCGGAAAGGAGCATTTTGTTGCTCTGGATGATCTCAGCATCCTGCAGATCCACTCGTGTTAGTCCAGGAATAAAATCTGGACAAAGCACTTCCTCCTGGATTTGACTCTGGTCTAATGACCTCCAGATTGATGACAGATGTTTACACGACTCTGCCCATAAGGTTTAACGAGCGATTGAGGAGATGGCATTACGATGGATGAGTAATTTATTCAATGAGGCTGAATCAGCTGGAGGACAGCAGTAATCAATATTGAGCGACGGCTGCATCAGCGCGCGCGGTACGAGCGTTATCATGTAGGAGTAAAGACTCATCATAAACCAGAAGAGATCTGTAGGATCTGCAATTCGCGCTCGGTCGTGTGTTGTGGATCACGCTCGAACCCGGATCAGGATTCGAATCGAATCCCGTCGCGACTCAGTCCTGTCCTACGTTCACGCCGGCGAGTGACGACCACGTGACGCGAAGACACAATTTCAGATTTTGAAACTCAATCCTATACAAATCCACGACAAATCCAAACAATTCTCTCAAACGATTCCTCGCATCGATCCTACAGCGCGCGCAGAGAGCTAGCTCTGATTAGTTCCAGCAAAAATGGACGCAGAACTTATAACCTTGGATTCTTCTTATCCCGTCACACATGACGTCTCAAACGTGTATACTACGGAAGCACCGAGAGGCCGTGCGTTGTTATTTTTTTTCCTTTCTTGTTTCCTCTTGACCACGACTTCATTTTTTTCTGTGGTTTGTATTGTTCTGGAGGCAGCAAAAGCGTAACGCGACCCCGTCGCATCACGGATGAACACATTCGGCATTTACTTTGATCAGGGACTGCGTAAAAAATGTCTGGAGGAAAGTTTAATCGTCTCGTATTTGGATTATTGTCATCTTTCGAAAGGAAACAGTAGATAAATTTGACAATATGACATTTTAAATTTGACTAGAATGATGTTTTCGCTTGCTAAGATGATATTCTGTACAGAGCTTCTCAACAGAACTGAAAAAAAGTTGCGTGAACGTTAAAGGGTTATACACGTGTAAATACACACGTCGCTCTGAGACAAACTGCGCGACCGAACCTCCTCTTAACACGTTACACGTGTGGTCCGTGCCTGTCGAAACAACTGAAAACAAGGAAACAGGAAGTTGGAGTTGGAATTTAATGAGCTGATTTGCATATTTACACGCAATACGGAAATCTAATTTCATTCTGATGCATCTGTCTAAAGTGTAAACGTATCCTCTGGTCAGGATCCAATCTAAGGTACGATATTTATGAAACGAACAGGCGTCTGATTCAGCGAGTGGAAAATGAATCATCGGGTGAATCAGAAACGAATCGGGAATCATTGTCCATTCCCGTGCTGTTTGCAAATGATTCTGAATCAATACAGAAATAAATGTAAAAAAAAAATTAAAAATCTCTCCATACCATATGTACCTGTAAATGTCTCTCCCTGTGAGAAGCCGTGACGTTTCTCAGAAGCTCTCGTCACACGTCGCCTGTGTATCTGTGAGTGAGAGCAGAGCAGACGCTGTTCAGTGGCCGGTTTATTAGGATCATCAAACATGCAGGTCAAATTAGAGATTACAATGAGCAATTATCAACACTTAACTAATATCTGCTCAGTGGTGATGATGTTCAATTGCTGGATGGGGTAGAGGGGAGCCAATACTTTGTACTGTGCAACAGATGGACTTGTATATTAAATAGGGATGCACGGAATGAAAATTCTCGGCCGAAGCCGAAGCCGAATATAATGAAAAGCTTGGCCGAAAGCCGAAGGCCGAAGCCGAACATGTTTTTTCCATTTATTTTGTCACATTTTATCAAAATGTGCTTTTTACTATTTTGTCTTGCTTTTCAAATAAAAAAAATCAATTACAAAAACTGCGATTTCTAAATATTTATTTAACACTGAACATTTTTTTTCATTCCAGCAGGCACAGGCTACCAACAAGGCACAATATAACTTGAAATAAATAAATGAGTAAAATAAAAATATTGTGACGTGGTCATCTCTGAGCCCCTTGAATAGCCGATGTTCGTCCTGTAACTGACTGCTGAATGAATGGACACTCTGCAGCCTACAACAAAGAAGTGCATTAAAAAGTGCATTGACCGGAGTGCAGAAACTGGTTCTATTGGGTTCTGTACGGCCGGACATTCAGTGCATCCCTAATATTAAGTGTAAATACAAATTCGGTGCGCCTACTTAACTGGCCTCCATCGTTGAGTATTTTCCTAGAACACCACATGCTGAAGAGTTTTAATCCTCATATACAACAATTTGCCAACGATTACAATTTTATTTACTAAAGAGCAACAACAGCATCAACACACACCACTTTCTGTTCACGGTTAGCTATAAACAGCCGAAATACTGCAACCCCCCCCCCCCGTCCTGAAGCTGTACGTCTGACTGTCACAAAGCACTGGCACTGGAGACTCCTTCCATAAATGTTAAATAAACATCTCCTTACTTCAGGAAAACTTCACCAGATCATATCATCGGTCAACTGCACGCGTTTTTTGTCTGTTTGTAAACGAGCTGTTACTATAGAAACGATCACGTATTAGAACGAGCGCCTCCGCGTATACAAACCTGCGATTCGCAGCGGCACTACTGTCAGAGCTGCTGTTCTAGAAACATCTAACCAATCGGAATCCAGAACTCAACAGCGCCGAGGTCTGAGCCCTGACGTTTATACACGTACGTCCGTACTTCCTCTCTCGTCTTCCTGTCAGTGTAATTGTCTGAAAG